>NW_024884955.1:68258-138700 GCF_019232065.1 Centrocercus urophasianus
TAACGAGCCGCACCCAGCGGGCCGGGCTTCCTCGGCGACATCTCACCACAACCTCAGCATGCTGCTGGGCACCCTGAGGGCTGCACTAGGACATCCTTCCCGTCCTACCAGTCCCCCCAGCTTTAGGGCTGTGGCCGAGATGTCGCCGAGGAAGCCGGGCCCGCTGGGTGCGGCTCGTTACCCGCACGGCAGGAATTAGCAGTGCTGCGGCGCCAGCCCCATACCGTCCGCCCTGCCGACGCACCTTAAATCCCAGCCCACCACACCCGGGGCGCAGAGCCGGCAGCCGTGGGCACCATGGAGCAGCAAGCCTGTCTCCTCCTCCTCCTCCTCCTCTTGCTCCCCATTTCTGCACGGTCAGTCCCGGCCCCACACGTGCCTGGAAGAGAGGAGCAGATGGGGACAGGTGAGTGTGTGGGGGCACTTCCTGAGGAGGGGATGCTCAGGGAGCCCAATTGGTGCAAGCAGCAGTGGGGCTGTGGGGGTGGGGGCTGTGAGGTCTGACCTATGAGGCTGCTCAGCCCTGGTCACTGTGTCCCTCAGCAAAGCCCGGGTATTGTCACCACATCTCGGAGGTGGAGAGCCTTCTGGACCAGGACTGCAGCTCGTGCCACAAGAACGCCTCCTGCTCCCACTGTGCTGGCGACTCCGACTGTCCTGGTGCCACCAAGTGCTGCCCCGGCAAGTGCGGCCACACGTGCCAGCAACCGGTGCTCGGTGAGGGCCAGCGGTGTGCAGTGTGTGGGGGTCTCAGTGAGGGGGGGGGGTGAGCTTGGAGCAGTGGGAGGGGGCTCACAGATGCCATCCCTGAGCTCTGCCCGCGCCAGGGGTGAGGGATGTGGTTTCCTGGGGAGGTGGGTGCAGACCTGGCTCTGGGCAGGGAGGGGTTCGGTGCCACGGGGACCCGGAGCGCTCTCCCCTTGAGCCTTGTCCTCGGCTCACTTCAGCCCTTGGGACTGCCCAGACTTCTGCTACCTGCCCTCGGTCTGCGGGAACTGCAAGGCGCTCTTCATCCGCTTCTTCTACAACGCGTCCAGCCAGCAGTGCGAGGAGTTCATTTACGGCGGCTGCGGTGGGAACAGGAACAACTTTGAGACCGAGCGGGAGTGCTCCCAGGCCTGCTCCCACCTGCGCTCCCAGCCACGCCAGCGGGGCTCCCCCCGGCCCCTGCCCCGTGGGGAGACGCTCCCCGCAGCCCTGCTCCCAGCCCCACACCTCTCAGCTCCGGGTGCCCAGTAACACCTCCCCGCCGTGCACGACCCCAGCCTGGGCAGATATCCCTGTCCCCATGGCTGGGTGGTGGTGGTGGTCACGGTGGCCGTGCTGGGGCCGTGGCTTGCCCGGGAAGCATGGCAAAGGGCTGAGGTGCCAGCAACAACCCGGCTGCCCCTCTGTGCTGTGCCCTGCCTGGAGGAGCCCAGCCCTGCCAGGAGCCGTGCTGCTGTCAATACAAGGACGGGTCATTGAGCAGGTCTGGCTCCTGTCCTTCCTGCCCCAGGTCTCGGATCCAGCCATCCCAGCACAGCTCCTGCTTACATCTAAATTGGTTTCCACTCCTGGCTCTGCCCTCAAGCTGCAGATGTGACCTGGCCAGGTCCTAAAGCGATGGCGAAACATCCCCACTTTGATGGGGGTCCCAGAGCTACCCCCAGCCTCAGGGCTGTGCTCACCCTGCATTGCTGAACCCCTGCAGCCCCACGCGTGCTGCGCAGACCCCCTGCTTGGTGCTGGTGAGGGGGACCCCAACCTGTGTCCTCCCTGGGCAATATGGGAGCTGGGCCCTGCAACACAGACTCAGAGGCAGCTGGACATGGCTTGCACTCGCTTTATTGCCGGTGGTGGCGAGAAGGGGACAGTCCAGCTCGGGGCTGTCAATGTCCTGTGTCCCCAGATGAAGGAAGGCACCTTCCTGCCACAGAGCTGCTGTTCTCACATCATGCAGCGCCTGGAAGGGAAATGTGCTTTTAGGGAGGTCTGACTGATGGGGATGAGGAGCAGTGGCCAAGGTTGTGGACAAGTGCTGCTGGTTTAGCATGGCCAGGTCTGGTGAGAAATCCCTTCTGCTCCTCATCCCTTTGGGTGCCCTCACCCTAAGGTCAGTGTCTGTGCCAGGAGCTGAGCCTGGACCAGATGGACTGAGCCCCTTTCCAGAAGGCTCTGCCTCCCCTGAGGGCCTGAAGTTCCCTTGTGTCCCCTGGATCTGGTCCCATCCCTCAGTCTCCTCACCGCCAGGTATCTGCGTACAGACATGGCCACAGCCATTGCTGCAGCACTTCTGGCCCTGGGGACACTCCTTGTCAGAGCTGCACAGGTCCAAGCACGTCCCGCTGCCCCTGGGGATGGGGCACTCTCCCTCCCTTCCTGCAAGGCAGAACGCTCTGTGGGGCACCCATCTGTGGGCACCCACCATGGAGTACCCTGCCATCAGGGGTCAGGGCTGGACCGCGGTTCTCACCTCTAGGCATGTCCATGCAGACATGGCCACAGCTGGTGTGGGTGCATCTCTGTCCTCGTGGGCACTGCGAGTCAGCATCACACTGCTCTGGGCACCGGCTGGCACCGTGCCGTGGCACAACGGCAACATCGTGCTCTGTGGCAGGAGAGGACACTCACCTGGTGCTGAGCTGGGGCTGGGCATGTTTGTTACTTGGGTAGAAAGAGGGGAAGGCACAGTGGACAAGGGGGTGAGTGGATACAGGGCCAGAGCAGGCACAGCCTTGGCAGCCCCAGCACACAGCTCTGTTGTGAGGTCCCTATTGGTGCAGGACAGCCACGGTGCCACTGTGGGCTCAGAGCACAGCAGACCCCATCTCTGTCCCTGCTGCTGGCTGACATCCCAGCCCAGGGGCTCACCTTTGAGAGAGACAGGCATGCAGACATGGCCACAGCCATTGCTGCAGCACTTCTGGCCCCAGGGACACTCCTCATCCAAGCTGCACAGGTCCAAGCATGTCCCGGCATCCCTGGGGATGGGGCACACTCCCACTCTCCCTGCAAGGCAGAGCATGTGCTGCAGGACTCCCACCTATGGGCACTCATCCATGGGCACCCATTCATGGGACACCCACCCGTGGGCACCCTGTGGTTCCCAGGCACTTAGATAGTGCTCACCCCCAGGGACGTCCACGCAGACATGGCTGCAGCCCATGTGAGTGCACCGCTGTCCCTGGGGGCACTGTGCATCAGTCTCACACTCCTCTGCGCACTGTCTGGAGGCACCACCGCTGCTCTCTGCAGGCACAGCCACCTGCGGTCACCATCTGTCCCCAGAGAAGGTGGCTGCTTCCCTCTGCCCAGCTGCTCCCCACTACCTCTGGGTACAGCAATGCAGCCCCAAGTGCATCCTGTGTTGCAGCACTTCTCATCCCTCCTGCACACGCTGTCATCTAGGCACTGGTTCCTGCGTCGGCGCCGGGGGTCCCAGCAAGGCTCTGCCTGGGGGCACTGCCCAGGGTGTTCTGTGAGAGGAGGGGCTGCGGCTGAGTGCAGAGGATCCCCACACCGCCAGCACTGCTGCCACTGCTGCTCCTTGCCCATGGTGCAGCTGAGGCCCAATTGCCTGCCCTCACCTCTGGCTGGGCGGGAGCAGCGCATGGCGCAGCCAGAAAAGCAGCACTTCTCCTGCCTGGGGCAGTCCCTGTCGTGCAGGCAGTCATCCTCCTCCGTGCATGGCTCTGATGTCAGCTGCAGCCTCACCTTTGGGCACTGCCCAGGTTTATCTGAGAAAAGGGAGAGAAGGGGTAGCAGGGCCACAGGCTCACCCGCAGGGACTGGGCTGCAGGCATGGCAGTCTTGGCACCTTGGGGGCACTCTGGTAGCATCCTATGTGCCCTCTGTGCACCCAGCTGTGGCTGTGCCTTCCACAAGCTGCAAGAGGCTGGGCACTGAGCCCGGCTGTGTGAGGCACTGCAGGCACAGCCCCATCCTGCCCCCTCACCTGGCTCTGGGGCCATGCAGATGTGACCGCATCGACTGCTGCAGCACTTCTCATCTCCTGGGCACTGCCCGTCTCCTGCACAGGGGTCCTGGCACTGGGATCCCTCTGCCTGCTCGCTCAGGGGGCAGATACCTGGTTTCTCTGGAAGGCAGGAGATGTGCAGCTGGGGATGGCTGGGCATCACTACAGATGCCCTGGGGGGGCTGTTCAGTGGCTCCAACCTTGGGCCGGGCGCAGGCACACGTAGTCACAGCCCCGCAGGCAACACTTCTCCTCACCGGGGCAGTCAGAGTCACGCCGGCACCACTCTCTGCAGTCGTAGCTGGGGAACAGCCCAGCACTGGCTGGGCAGAATCCATCCTTCCCTGCTGGTCATGGTGTGGGGTGAAGTGGGTCCCACTGCAGTGCAGCAGCCCCACAGGGACACAGCCCAGCGCACATGGGCAGGGTGCATTGCCTGATCCATCACTGCATCCCTCCATGTTGGGGCCCCCTATCCTGCAAGGTGATCCCCCATCCATCATCCCCTTGCTCCCAGCTGCACTCGCTGTGCCCAGGCTGGCAGCTCTGCTGTTGGTGTGGCTCCAGGCGGCAGGGGCAGGGCTGGCAGAGCTGAACTGCAGAGCAGAGCTTGGATGGTGGGGTCACTGGGTTGGAGGTGAGAGTGGGATGGACCAACTGCAGGGTGTCTTCAGTGTCCCCACCACATCCCTGCTGCTGTGTGCGCTGCTCCCAACCCAGCCCCTCTCTGCCTGTGGTGGGTGCTGTGGGCACCCCTTGTCCCCAGGCCGTGGCCCCGCCTGCAATCCACGTCCCACCCCATCCCACCCCGTCTCACGGGCTGGAGCTGCAGGCAGGCACTGGAGGCCGCAGCTGCTGTTGCAGCACTTCAGCGCGTTGGGGCAGTCGCTGTCACCATCGCACTCCTCCCTGCACGGCCCCTCCAGCTCCGGCAGCACCACGGGACACTCCCCGGTTTTGGGTTTCTCTGGTGGAGCAGAGCAATCAGAAGCAGCCCTGAGCACCGCTGGAGACCGGGGGACACCGCATTGCCCCCGACACCCGGAGCTCCGTGCCCTCACCGTGGCTCAGGCACGCCCGGCGGCACGCTGCCCGCGTCCCGAAGCGGTTGGCGTTGCCCCCGCAGCCGCTGTAGGGGAACGTCTCGCAGCGCCCGGAGGTGACATTGTAGAAGAAGCTCAGCTCGTGGCCGCCGCAGGGCCCCGGCATGGCGGGGAGATGGCAGATGTCTGCAGCACAGCCCCGCGGAGCCGTGGCTGTCCCCGTGCACGTGGCTCCAGTGGCACACGGAGGCCTTACCCTGCGCCGGCTCCACGCAGGCTGCGCCGCAGCCCAGCGGACAGCACTTCTGGCTGCCCAGGCAGTCTTTGTCCTCCTGACACCGAAAGGAGCAGGGGTAAAAGAGCCCCTCTGGGGCCGCAGCGGGGCAGGCACCGGGCTTCTCTGCAACACCGAGTGGCATGGCTGGGGGTGAGGTGCGCCCCGAGGGCACCAGTGGCAGCACCGGTAAATCTGCCCTTGTGGCCCTCCCTGTGTCACATCCCACAGCTCCCCCTGCTGTGTCTCGGACCTCCCACACCCCATCCCAGATGCCCTCACCTGCCCCATCCCAGCCTTGGGAGATGGGGGCCACAAGTGGTGCTGGAGCTGCTCTGGGTAATGGGGACAGGACAAGGGCAGGGATGGGGCTGGTGGACTAGGGGTGCTGGTGGTGGTGCTGAGGCTGTGCCAGTGGTGCCATACCTTCTGCCGGGGGTGTGCAGCGGAGGCGGCACTCGTGGGAACAGCACTTGAGCCAACCGGGACACGCTGAGTCGTTGGTGCAGAGAGGGGGCTCCTGGTGGAGGCAGCGTGTGAAGTCCCGGGGACACAGACCTGGTTTTTGCAGCTCCCCTGTAGCGGGATGTGGAGTCAGGGCAGCACCCAGCATCGCCCTGCCTGTAGAGGGGATGGCTGCAGCCTCTGCAACCCACTGCACCCCTCCCTGCCACGTGCACCCCAATGCTACGTGCACCCCTGCCCTACGGCCTCTCCCCTCCCCGTGCAGCCCCCTGGCATGAAGCTCATCCTCTTTGCATCACCCTGGTGCGTGTTCTCAGCCTGGCTGAGGCTCCAGTCCATCTCTCCAGGAGGAGGGAGGTCACTGCTGCCATTCCCCAGCGGTGTCACACAGATGAAGCCGCAGGCAGTGAAGCAGCACTTCTGGTCCTGCAGGCACCCTCTGTCATCATCACAGGCATTGGGACATGGCATGCTCTGGTGCTGAGATGAGGGTTGGGGGCAAACGCCGGCGTGGGCTGGGGAGTGGGAACATCTGAGTGGGGAGCTCGGGGCACTGCGCTCTCCCTGCAGCTGGGAATCCCCCTGGCCCACAGCTGAGGCTGCTGTTCCTGTGCTGAGCCGAGGGATGCCATGGGAGCACCCCTTCTGCAAACACCCCTCGTCAGAGCTCTTGGCAGCTCTGTGCTGTTTGAGTTGCAAACAGAGACACTGCTGGGAAGGTTTCACTGCAAACAGCAGCTGTTCCACTCAAACAAAGGAAAGCTCCCATCGCTGCGGAGGCGGCAGTAGTGCAGAGCTGGGCTGCTCTGGTGCAGCTTTGTCCCACGCAGGGTGGGACGGGGCACTCGATGGTGTGTGCCCACTGTGCTACCCATTGGGTCATGGGGTTGGATCAGAGGATCACAGAATCACAGAATTGTAGGGGTTGGAAGGGAACTCTAGAGGTCATCGAGCCCAACCCGCTGTTAAAACAAGTTCCCTACAGGAGGTCACACTGATAGGTGTCCAGACAGGTCTTGGATATCTTGGATATCTCCAAGAGAAGGAGAATCCAGCACCTCTCTGGGCAGCACCCATCTGGATGGATCTGCATGAGTCAGGTGCTACATGCAGGGCTGAGGAAGGAAGGTATGGTCTGAGGAGGAAACTGATCCAGGGCTGCAAGGGAGTGGCTGAGAGCAGCTGTCAGCCCTGAGACCCCACAGCAGCACTGTGTGCACAGCACCCAACTGCTGCCCTGCACAGCCCCCGCGCAGCCCCTGGCCCTACCCAGCATCCGTGGTGCTGGGCCCTGTGAGAGCAGCAGAGGATAGCAATGTCCCAGCTCAGAAGTGCCAGCACCGGGGGATCCCGGGGCAGGAGATGCACACGGGGTGCTCCTGGACAGAGCTGGCTCAGACCCCCCTGCCGGTACTCACCATCTTCCTCCCCCAGTGCAGTGCTCTGCTCCGTCCCAAGGAGCAGCCCCAGGAGGAGGCAAAGTCCCAGGCACATGGTGCTGCGGGGATGCTGCATGCCCACAACTGAGGCAGTACTGGGTTTAAAGTCTCCGGCGGAGCTGCCAGGGGTGCTGCAGCACAAGTGGTGGGGAGCGGGCAGAGAACAGGAGGAGGGATCGTTCCCAGAACCGCAGGCGCCCTGCCAGCCGGCTGCTTATCTCCAGCCTCACTGCGCTTTTGGGTCAGGATGACCCATGGGGATGGGGCAGGGACAGGGACAGGGCAGCGAAGGTCACACAGGCACCATCCCTGCAGTACTGCACAGCAGAGCCTGGACAGCCCCCAGGATGGAGCACAGTAATGGGTTCAATCAGGATAGGAAGGAGTGGAGCTGCATGGCTCCCAGCACCAAGGCGCTGCTCCTCTCCCTGTCCCCAGGGTGTGCTCCATCTGCCCCTGACTGTGCTTCCAACCTGAGTTTCACACTTTGGGATGCAAATAAACCCTTTCTTGGTGCAAGGAATCTGAGTCAACAGGTTTCTGGCACTCCTGTTGGGACAGCAGCAGTGTTTCCCCAGGACCTGGACAGTGTGGTGGTGGTGCCTGGGGGGCACAGCATGGAAACAGGGCCTCCTCTCCCTGCCTCAGGGCTGCCTGCAGCCACGTGTCCACCCACAGTGCCTGCACCATGGAAAACCCCCAGCACACCGCAGGCAACAGAAAGCACTCACTGCAGCCCGGCTGCCACATGCTGGTTTATTCTGGGTCCACGTTTCCAGGTAGACTGGGGGTGTCCATGCCATGCACAGGCTGGCTTGTGCAGAGGGGCTGGATGTGGGGGTTTGCCTTTGTCCCTGCAGCACAGCTGTGGGAGGTGGCAGAGACTTCAGCCAGAGTCAAACATTGCTTATCACCCCAGCCAGAGATGCTGCCAGAGGGATGAGAGCAGTGGGACAGTGGGTGCTGCAATGGCAGTGGGGTGGAATGGCCCTAAAATGGCAGCTCCCAGAGCCACCCCCACAGCCAGGGCTAGGCTGTGCCTGGAAGAGATGGATGTGGTGGTCAGAGCAGGACGAGTGCTCCATCCTGTGCCATCCCTTGCAGGCAGGGTGTGGGGTTCGTCTTACCCTGCAGTGGGGGAACGCATGTGCGACCGCAGTCCTGCAGGCAGCACTTCTGGCTGGGTGGACAGTCCTTGTCCTCCAGGCATAGGACGAGGCACTCACCAGCCCTGGTGGTTGTGGCAGGACAGAGCCCGGGGCGCACTGTGCACGTGCAGAGAGAGGGAATAGTGTGGTGAGCCCCTGGCCTTGGATGCTGCCACTTCCCCAAGCCCCCATCGGCCCCCGAAGGGGCACAGTGCTCCAGGGCAAAGGGGCACTGGCCCTGCAGGGAGGGTGCTCAGCCAGGGAGGGGATGGGGGAACGTGGCACGATTTCTGCCCCATGGCTCAAAGCTTTTACCCTCGGTGGGCAGTTTGCAGACGTGGCCGCAGCCAGTGGTGCAGCACTTCTTGGCCCCAGGACAGTCAGCATCGCTGTCACACCGATCCAGGCAGGGGCCCAGGGAGCCTCGCAGCACCACGGGGCAAGCACCGGACTTCGCTGCAAGAGAGCAGCCCTGAGCATCACAGCCCTGAGCATCACAGCCCCACTGTGCCCATGGGAGCTTGGCTGCATTGGGAACTTGTGCCTTGTGCATGGCTTAGGGTTGCAGCGTGCCCCTGCCCAGCTCCCCTCTGGCCTCCATCCTGCCCCCATCCTGCACCTGTGGCATGCATGGGAAGTGCACAGGTGTGCATGGGGTGTGCACACCTATGGAGGATGCACGCCCGGAGAGGTGTGGGGATGGGGGCAGCAGGTACCTGTGTACGGGGTAGTGCAGGTCAGCCCGCAGCCAGAGAAACAGCACTTCTGGTCCCCGGGGCAGTCCCTGTCATCGGTGCACAGGTTGGGGCAGGCAGCATCACGCCGGGCTCGCTTCCGTGGGCAAAAGCCGGATTTGGCTGGAGAGGACAGGGGGCTCAGGATGCAGCTCAGAGCCAGCCTGCCCCTGCAGCAGTGATGCACTGCTCTCACAGTGACAAAATTGCCAACCCATGGCTCTGCCCTACTGCACCTCTAGCCCAGCACAAACACAGCCCCCCGACTCGGGCAACCTTACCTGGCTCAACTCTCATGCAGCGGGCGCAGCACCTCTCCCCATGGCCACACGCAGTCTCATTGCAGCAGCTCACCCCACAGCTCACCCCCACAGGGCTGCCCAGGCTCTCTGTGAGGGAAGCAGTGCTGTGTGCTGGGGAGCACAGCTCGCCCCGTGGCACCCATCCCCCGTCCAGCACCAGCAGCTCCACAGCTCCCCGTACCTGCAGTAGGGAGCATGCAGGCGCGCACATCCCGGAGAAGGCAGCACTTCTCAGCGCCGGGGCAGCTGTGGTCAGACAAGCAGTACCTCCTGGTGGGGCGCGTGGGGCTGCTCCCCACTGCCGGGCACACTCCTGCTTTGCTGGGGGCAGGGAGGGCGGCTGGTGGCCGCTGGCCCCTGTGTGCCCGGCGTGGTGGGGGGCTGGCAGCGGGGCCATCGCCGCGATCCCCACGGTGCTGCTGGGCTGGGGCAGGCAGCAGAGGCAGGGCCAGGAGGAGCAGCGCGAGGGCACAGGTGCTGGGCATCGTGCTGTTGGGGCTCCTGTGGCACTACGACTGCCAGTGGGTATTTAAGTCTGCTGGGGGGCACCAGCCCATGGCAGCACATGTTTCCAGGGCTGTGGGAGCACTGAGCATGAACAATTCGTTTCGAGGGAGACTCCCAGAGCAGTGCTGGGCTCTCAGCCCGTGGCTGGCGCATCCCCTGCAGCGCTCCCTTTCCAGGTCACCAGTGACCCGCAAACAGCCAGGCCAGGGGATGTGGGAGGTGCTCCCCAACCCTGCTCCCTGTGCTCCCCAATGTGGGCACCTGGGAGAGCCTGGTGAGCCTGTGCATCCCATCACTGCTTCCCAGAGCCCACCCCATTCTGCCCAGGAATCATCAGCATCACCTCCTAGCATGCATGGAGTGGGGAGCGATGCTGCAGAGCCTTGGTGGGATGTGAGTGGGGACACATCCATGCTGCAGGCACCAGGCTGTATGGGGCAGGCTGCAGGGTGGTTGTGTGTGCCTGGCTCAGCTGTGCTCTATGTAATCCTCCAGAAGGGCCTTCAGAGGTCCAAGGGACCGTTTGCTGTGGCCCTTGGGGTTCCGCCGCTCACGTTACCTCTGGGAGCTGTGGGGCTCCTGGGAAGAGTGGAAGAGCAGCAAGAGCAAGGGCTGGGTCCGAGCAGGGTGGGCAGGGATGGGGCAGGGACATGCAGGCTTCGTTGCCCACAGCTCCCTCAAGCAGCTGCCATGGGCGTTGTGCTGCTGGTGGGCTGGGAGTGTGTAGTGCAGGGGGTGCTTGGAGAAATGCTGTGCCATTGCACACAGCAGCAGCAGAATTGTTGTCCCCCTAGGCCATCACAGAACTCAGTTCCATGGACGCAGCTGCAACTGCATATCAGGCCCCAGTTGGAGCACATCCCTTAACTGGCTGAGGAGCAAACGTCAGAGCAGCTGAGACTGTGGGACAGCACTGAGCAGGAGCATGGGCTGGGGAGCCTTGGGGAAATGGGGCCTGGGATCAGCACTGCAGGAACGGTGCTGGCTTGGGGTGGGCATTTGTCTGGTGCAGACCCTTCTAGACACTGCCTGCTCCAGCAGCCATTTGGGCACACTGAGTGCACTGCAGAGTGCAGCTGGAAGCGCATCAGGATGGAGACGCGGCCAAAAACAGGGCAGGGAGTGGCTGCTTTATTGGCGAGAGTGCAGGGGGCTGTGGCACACCCCGAGCGGGGCCCTCGGATGGGTGTTGAGGCTGAAGGCTCCACGCTGGGGTCCCAGACAAGGCCGGGGCAGGAGGGCACCAGGGCCTGGCCATGCAGCGTCACATTGGGCAGCAGCTTCCCTACAGCTGGGATGAAGGAGGCTGCACCTGCAAAGGGAGCAGAGGGCTGTGAGCAGGATGGGGCAAGTGGGACAGGAGCCCGGGGCTGGGTGAGTGCTGACTGACCTCAGTACAGTGGAGTCACACAGGAGACCTTCCCGCAGCCATTCCTGCAGCACTTCAGGCTCCCAGAGCAGTTGGAGTCCATCTTGCACTGGTTAATGCAGAGCCCCAGCATGGGGATCCCTGGCTTCACGGACGGGCAGGTGCCAGGTTTCTCTGCAAGGCGAAGGACATGGCGTGAGACCCACTGTCCCCAGCAAGGTGTGCAGGGCTGTGCTGCAGCTCGTGAAGCTGAGTGTGGTGAGCACCCTGCAGCAGAGCGGCTGTGGGGCCATGCCTGGTGCAGAGCCGGTGAGGGCACTGCTCGGAGACCCTTCCTGAGCTCATTGCTGGATGCAGGACAGTACTGGGGCTGATGCACTGTGCAGCTGGTACGTCCCAAAGAATGTGAAGTGCAGTGGGTGTGTGCTCTCAGCCCCTGGCAGCGATCTCAGCAGCACCAGGGATGCTCAGAGCCAACTGAGCTGCAGGCAGGAGGAAGAGGTGAGTGTGGCCAGCACCACCCAAGGCTGTGTGGGCAACTGCTCCATTGAAGCATAGCCCAATCCTGTGGGGCTCCGTGCAGAGCCCCATGACTGTGCTGCAGGCAGAACACAGAGGATGCCCAGGACCACACCGCTACCGAGCGCTGGGAGCCCCGGAGGCATTGGCTCATGGGAGCAAGACTTGCACCGACCCTGGGAGCGTTACCGTTGGGCTCCTGGCAGGCCTTGCCACAGGCCGCCGGGCAGCACTTGAGGGTGCTCTCGCAGTCGCCATCGGACTGGCACCCCATCGTGCAGTTCGCTTCTTCTGCTGCTGGCTCCGGGCACACGCCGGCTTTTACTGAAAGGCAAAGGCACACGGTGTGGGTGGGAGGGCTGTCTGGAGGCAGGCGATGCTGTTCCCAGTCCCGGCGTGGGCTCAGGGATGCTGCAGAGCTCAGCCACGCTGCAGAACGTGTGCCTGGAGCCCATCCCCAGCAGGCCCCAGGCCAGGAGTGATGCCGGCTGCTGCCGCGGGGCCGTGCGCTCATACTCACTCGTGACATTCAGGACGGATGCTGGCAGCAGCTCTGCCCAGAGAACCAGGAGCCCCGCGAGGAGGAGCGCGCTGCTGGCCTTGGGCATGGTGCAGGGGAGCTGTGCGTGTGCGGGGCCACCCGGCTGGGCTTTAAGCTCCTCTCCAGGTGGGGCGGGAGGGGACTGCCTTCCGGGTGGCTCATAAGGAACTGGCTGGGCCAGGCTCCCCCTTCGTGCCATTGCACAATCCCCAAGTATCAGGTATCTGCTCGCTGCTGGCAGCTGACCAGGAAGTGGGAGCCTCGAGGAGCCCAGGCGTCTACACAGAAAACTTGCCCGGCAGGAACAGCAGCCAAGCCATGCTCGGCATGCCAGGAGCCCCCAGCCCACAGCCCGTGGGGCACAGAGCCACGGCAGGCCCTCTAATGGTCAGCTCAGGCTTGGGGCCAGCAGTTCATGTGGCACACGTGACAACTGTGCTCGGATCCGTCCGGTCCCTGGGCTGGCAGCCATCGCGTACGTGAGCGCAGCCCCTGCCCTGGTGAGCTGCCTGGGGATGCAGTGGTGCTCGGTCGGTGGCAGGCAGGCAGTGAGCTGCTGTGTGCTCTGGCTGTGTGCCCTCTGCTCCATGGTACCAGGCAGTCCTGCAGCCTGCGCATTGGGTGCCTGGCAGTGCTGAGCAGCGCCAAGCCGGGCTGTATTTGAGCAGACCAAGCAATCCTAATCACCCCACGTGGCTGCTGGCTCTCATCACTGTTTGCCACTCCACCAGTTCTTGCTCATCTGCAGGTGCTACCAGCAGTGGTTTTCATTCCTTTGGGTTTGCTGACGGAAGCAGAGCGGCTCAGCACCGTGCTGAGGGACCTGAGGGGCCTCAGCCCTTCACTCACTGCTCCAGGTTTGGCTCAGTGCATTTGATCACTGCGTGGGATCCAGTGCTCTGCACGGTGATGGTGCTGCCCAGCTGCAGGGCTGGGGCTGGATCTTCTCTGCTGGGCAGGATCCAGAGCATCCCTGGCCCCAGCCCTATCCTGGATGTATGCCCAGGCTGAGCCTCTGCTCTGCAGTGTGAGGGTGGAAATGGGGCCCTCCTTCATCGCTGAGTCCCCATCACTGCACCCGCAGCCCTCACAGCTTTGGGCTGCAGCATCCTGGAGCTGTGTGGGCTTGGGGCTGCATGGGTTCAGGGCAGGCAGTCCCCGCTCTGAGGTCACGAGCTGTTTGTCTGCTCGGCCAGCATCTATTTCCAGGTAATTTAAGCCCACAGTCAACAACGCAGTGAGGCACGGAGCAACAGTAAATCAGTAACTGTTTGCATTTGCCGCGGTCCCCTCCCCAGCGCGTGTGTTTATGCAGTAACAGGACCCGGCGCTGACACCCGCGGGACACTCACTGCATTTCATTGCTGTGTAGCATGGTGGGAATGGGGCAGCAATGGGGATAGCACTGGGATAGCATTGGGATAGCATTGGGATAGCATTGGGATAGCATTGGGATAGCATTGGGATAGCATTGGGATAGCATTGGGATAGCATTGGGATCGCCCCACACCCTGCAGTGCCTGCTGTGTGCCAGGAACTGTGCTCTGTGCTGGGAAACTGCTCCAAGCTGGGGCTCCTGGCCCCGGGGCAAATAAAGGAGCTCCTGCATAAAGGCAGCCTTGTTGCACCAGGACATGCTGCTCCAGCAGTGGGCTGGGCTGAACATCAGGCTGGGCTGAGTGCACGGTGCTGGGCTGAGTGACAATGTGTCCCCACTGTGTGCTGCACGGGGACAAAATCCAACCTAACCTAACGCTGCAGCAGGGCTGGCACCTGGCAGTGGGGCAGTGCTGCCCACCCCACAGCTCCGGGATCAGCTCCATGTCCTGCCATGATCTGTGCTGCTGCACCTGCCATGATCTGTGCTGCTGCACCTGCGCCGGTGCTGCCAGCAGCACTTGCCTTTGAGGTTTATCACTCTGCTCAGATGGCTGATCTTCTAATTGCCCTTATCAGTCCCTTTGGCTTGTAAAATCTGTAGAGTGCAGCATTTCCTGAGCACTGGTGTGAGTGGGATGGGGCCGGGGGGGCTGCGGACGTGCGGATTCCCGCAGCCAAGCTGCACCACAGCAGCCAGCAGCAGGGAAACTGCAGAGGGTGGGAGCCCAGAAAGCCCTCCAAGGACAGCACTCATGGAGGAGCAATGCAGAGCAGGGCAAGGGCTTTACCCAGGGGTGACACCGTGACCCCCGTGGGACACTGCTCAGCTCCTGTTCTGCCTGGATCTGCCTGCAGCCAGCAGGAGCAGCTGGGGAGGCACAGAACCTACCGGCTGAAGGGCCTGCAGCTGTGCCTGGCTCAGCCCACGCACTCACCATCGCTTCCCAGAATATGCTTTGGCTCCTATCGCCCACACACAGCATTCAGGATGCTACTGTCCTGCCCTGGCTCTGCCAGGTGCTTCCCTACCAGAAGACAGGGACAGCCATGGCTCTGTGAGCCGCGGCAGCCAGCTCTGTGCCAAGGTATGCCATGGACAGGACCCTGGCCCAGGAGCCCAAACTGATGGGCGCCCTTCCCCCAGCAGAGGAACAGTGAGTGCACTGCGCCCGGTGACCACAGCTGACCCACAGGTGGCAAGAAAGGAGCTGAGGTCACAGCCCCTCCATGAAGAGCACAGCAAATGCCCAACAGGCAGTGTGGCTGTGCACCCCGGCAGGCAGGGACACAGGGAGACAGGGTGAAAAGGGGACACCCCTTCCTTCAGGCTCAGGCACTTTCTGAGCTCAAATCATGACAGACAGCCTCATTCATGGGCTGATGTTCTGGGAATTCTGACCGCTCTGGGGGCTGTCCCACCCCTCCAGGCATGCCCCATGTAAGCGGAAGTGCTCTGCTGCTGTCCCCAAGCTCTTCTTGCCCCCATGCTACCTGCATGGCACGGATCTCAGTGGCACCGCTCAGGGCTGAGGAGCTGTCAGGCAGTGCCTGGCCCTGTGCTGCTGCAATGTGTCCCACCGGAGGGACAGCAGCCCATGCCAGCCCTGCAGTGCCCTGGGAGCTGCTGTGACCCTGTGCCCACCTCATGCACTCACCTATGGTTACAGCGGCCGTGGCAGCTGGCTGCAGCTGTGTGCACAGTGCAAGGATAACCACAAGCAGAACACAGGCGGCCTTCATGGTGCTCCCGAGGATTCCGACAGCTGGCGTGGGTCAGCGGGGGTTTATATCCATATGAGGCTGGGGAGGGGCCACCACACACATAACCTTTGGGTGCTGAAACTCCTGCTGCATTTCAAGGCTGTGCCCGAGGCAGCAGCAGCAGCCCTGTGTGATGTCATTAACTGAGAAATCATTTACCATGGCCCTCTCCCACTCCCAACAGCCAGGCTGGGTGGGGAGGTGAGCACTGTGCCTGGGTGGTGGCAACGTGGGCGACAGGCCAGGGAGCACGAAGGAAAGGGCTGGAGTTCCCTGGTTTGAGGACAGCAGGGTGGTCAACAAAGGGGTGGCAATCTTCTCTCCACAGCCACTCTCCATAGCTATGGGGACTCATCACCACACATGTCAGATGCCGCCTGGGCCTGGAGAGAGATGGGACAAGCTGTGGGTCAGGGAGCAAGGGTGGGAGGCAGGAGGACGTCTGCCCACTGTGCTGTGCCCACACCTCGGTGTTGGCTCCTGCCTGCCCCGTCCCCATGTCACAGCCCTGGTCCCCAAGGGTGAGCATGGCCTCAGGGGGTGCAGAGTGTGGGAAGGCGCTGTGCCGTGCCCCCACCCACCTTGCACCCATTCCTCTGCAGGGCCAGGCAGGCTGGGTGCGTCACGTCGGCAGGGTCAGTGTGGGGCTGCCTCCTGCCCGCCCCATGCCCCACTGCACCCGATCCCTGCAGGTGCTGCAACCCCCAGACGGGGTGGGGAGCTCATAGGGAGTGAAGGGTGAGCGGTGCCACGGTGTGCCGCTCTGTGCCACGTGGCCCAAGGTGGGTGACGCAGCCAAGGTGACCCAGACACTTAGCAGCACCTTCGTGTCCCCACGGGGCTGCACATGTGGTGCCATGACCCATGTGCTCCAGCTGCCTCTTGCTTCAGGGCCTGCCTTGTGGGCACTGGGCTCACTGGGCTCAGCAGAGCTATGTGGTGGAAGTCAGATGCCCCAAGGAGTGGCTGTGGCTGTGGGTGGTGGGTGACAGATGTGGTGCAAGGCTAGGTGTGGGGTAGGGGGCTGCAGGGTGGGAACTGCATGGTGCTGGGGCCGGTGAGGAGGAGCAGAGCAGGGAACGGGGAGAGGCCATGGCTGAGCACCAGGCGGGCAGCGACTGCTGCTGGCGGGGCTCCTTTCAGCCCACCTGCAATTGGGCGTCAACGTGCCGGGCCGAAGGGATCGCTGCTGTCTCAGAGGGGGGATTGTACACCTCGCCGATCCTATTTCCCTGCTCGGAAATTCCTGTTTGCGTCATCCATGCTCCCAATAGCCAAACGCGCTTGTTGCTAGAGAGACTGCACCTGAAACAAAGGGAACCTTCAGCAAGAGAAACAAAAGGCCCCAGAACAGTCCCATCCCCTCAGAGAGACGCCCCGACGTGAAGACGAGCAGCGCCGCGACGGCACCGTGGGGATTCATAGAGTCACAGCATCACAGCATGGCTGGGTTGCAAGGAATCCCAGAGCTCCCCCAGACCCCCCACCCCGTGCCGTGGGCTCTCTGTCCCACCTCCCACCCCACATCAGACTGCTCCGGGCAGCTTCCATGGCCTTGGGCACCTCCAGGGATGGGGCACGCACAGCTATCGCCGGGTCCCCTCGGCCTTGGGGACCTCCTGCTCGGTGCGCGCAGCCCCCTCCTCTCCGTGCTCCGGTCGTGCCGTGCCGCGCCGTGCCGCCAACGGTGCGCGTTGGCCGGCAGGGGAGGCTGTTGCTCCGCCGAAGCACGGCTGGGCGCTGCCCGACACTGAACGGAGCCGAGCCGAGCCGAGCCGTGCCGAGGAGCGGAGCTGAGCCGTGCCGAGCCGTGCTGTGCTGTGCTGTGCCCAGCCGAGCCGAGCCATGCCGTGCCGTCCAGAGCCGTGCCGTGCAGAGCCGTGCTGTGCTGTGCCCTGCCAAACCGCGTCGTGCCGTGCCGTGCCGAGCCGAGCCGAGCCGAGCCCAGCCCTTCCGTGCAGAGCTGTGCCAAGTGAAGCCAAGCAGTGCTGAGTCGAGCTATATAGTGGTTAGCCAAGCTGTGTCGAACCGTGCTGAACCAAGCCGGGAGGAGCCCCGACGTTGCGCAAGGCCCAGGGCAGGGCACCGGACCGTACATAAGGTCGCCAGGTGTGGGCGTTGTGAGGGCAGTGCCATGGAGCCGGGTTTGCTGCTGCTGTTGCTCCTAACGGCCCCCTGGGGCCAGGGCTGGGCGACTTCGAGGCACGCATCGGGGGAGATGGCACGGACAGACCGTCCCTCCATGCGACCGGGTGAGTGCCAGTGTGTCCCGGTTAGGGCATGGTCACAGAGCCATGGGATTTGAGGCCGGACATCACACGGCGAGGGGAATAGGAAGAAAAGCCAGCACAGCCCCAGGGCCATGATGCAGATCTGATGCACACAGAGCTGGGGGCGGTGGCAGGAAAGCGTTACTTCTGTCCCAGGTTCAGTGCATCCCAACAGCACTGGTGTTCCTGTGGGCACTGTGATGCTCCATGTGCCCACACTGCTGCTGGGCTGTGCTGGAGGAAGGGGAACTGGGGATGGGGCAGCGGGTGTGAGGGTGGCGTGGGACCTGCAGGGAGGCTGAGCAGCTCTGGGATCTGCTGCCCATGCTGAGCTGTAGGGGCCATGCTGGTGACTCTGCCACTGTTCTCCCTCCCAGGGGAGCCTGGTAAGTGCCAAGAGACCAGCATGACCACCACGAGCCCCCGTAACACCGTCTGCTCCTCCAAGTGCGTGGGGAGCACAGGATGCAGACAAGAGTGCCAGCAAGGTGAGGGATCCCGTCCTCCCAGCAGCCCCACAGGCCCCACAGAAGCCTGCGCTCTGCTGTCTGGGGGGTGAGCTGGGGGTCCTGTGTCCCATCCTGGCACAAGGATGGGATGCTGTGTTCTGGGTAGGTCTGATCACTGTCCGCTGCCTGTGCATCACGCACAAGGGCTGTTGCAGGGCCCCTGCACCCCACCTCTCTTACCTTTCAGTCCCTCTGGTGCAGGGTCTTGTTGTGCCCCCTGCTCCCCACCCGACAGATAGGACAGGGATGGGCACGGGAAGGGGCTGATGGGGCCCTGACCCCCTGTCACCCCCAGTGAATGAAGATTTCCAACCACGGATTGACCCCGACCCAATGACCAACTGTGTGAACAAATGCAGAGATGACGGCAACTGCAGGGGCAGCAGGAAGTGCTGCCGCATCAGGTGCCGGTTCCGCTGCCCGCAGCCAGTACCAGGTAAGGGCAGTCAGGACTCTGGGCTTGGTACCACGGCTGGCATGCACCCCATGGGCATGAGCCCTTCTTCCCCATCCGCAGCCGGACCGGACACCTCCCCCAAGAAGAAGGCGCCGCACACCATCGGCTGCCGCAACAGCACCTGCAGCGGTGACACCGAGTGCCCCAACCACCCGCCGTGCTGCCCACCCCTGCGCAGGAGCTCCAGGCTCAGCGTCTCTCTGTCTCTGCTGGGCTTGGGCTGCCGCTGGTGCTCTGACCCCAGGGAGCTGTGCCACCTGGCCCCGGAGCGCGGCCCGTGCAGGAGGCGCATCTATCGCTACGCCTACATCCCTGCCTTGAGGTCGTGCCGCGTGTTTGTGTACAGCGGCTGCGGGGGGAATGCCAACAACTTCCGTACGGCGGAGGAGTGCCGGCAGGTCTGCGAGTACGGTGAGAGCCGGGCACGGGTGGGAGCACAGAGCGGGGTGAAGGCTGCGCAGGGCAGCACATGCCGAGGGAAAGCACCCAGTGCTGCTGCGGCTGCTGCTGGCGGGTCTGCCCGGAGCCCTGCCATGCAGAGCGGTGCTGTGGCGGCCAGGCAGCAGCAGCCATGGTTGCTCGGCCGCTGTGCATGTGGGTGCCACGTGGGGACTGGAAGCGTTCCTGCTCGGTGATTCCAATCAGCACACGGCTCCATCCTGGGAGCTGGGTTTGTCTTCGGCATGAAGCAGGCGATGCTCTTAGCAATAATAATTGCACCTGATTATCAAAATATTAATCCTGCCAATCCTATGCTCTCAGCCTGCACGGGAAGAAATGGCTCTCTTTGCAGGCGGCTTCCCTTTTCTATGTGCACATTTAGGAGAGCAGACTGGGGGGACTGGCAGTGCCGCCGCAGCCCTGCGGTGGGCAGCAGCACCCGGCAGAGCCCAGCCGGTTGCAGCCCTGCTCACTGCTCTGCCTTTCTCCCCAGGGCTGGATAAGCGCTGACCTCAGGACATCACAGCCCACCCAGATCCGCAGAGCCGACCGTTCTGCCCCACACAATAAAGCCGCCAGGACGCCTGGCTTGGAGCAGCACCACTGCCTCTGTCTTGCCTTCCCAACACATCTGCGTGGACGCTGGGGCAGGGATGGGGCCGGGGCAACAGGGTGGCAGTGGGAGAGCTGGGCATCGCTCTCGGATGCCGGGTTAATGACGGCAGCGCTGTGGCCACCTCCGCAGCGCGGCTCAATACAGCTCTAATAGCGCCATCCGTAATGGCCCCAGCCGGGTGGCACAGAGCCGGGGGGATGGGGCAGGTCTGGCTGCAGCTCCGGACCGTGGCACAGCCTGGCTGGCGGCATAGGAAGGCGGCCTCCCAAAATGGGGTTTTTATTACAGCCATACATCACGGCAGCAGCCCGATGTGGGCAGACGGAGGTGATTTTTCTTCATGGTTTACAGACAAATGAGGGGAAGGAGAATTGATGTGAACTTTGCTATAGCAAGAGGTTGGCCATGCGGGCAAGGAGATGGCTGTGCTTGTGTTGGGCACTGTGCAGAGGGGCTCTGCCCCAGCCCGCTCACACAGCCTGGTGTGCCCCTGCCCCAGGAGCAGCCCCAGCCCCTCAGGTACTCACAGCCACCAGCCCCTCTGCAGTCCCAGTAACTGCCCAGCTCCTGCGCAGGTGGATGGGAGCATCACGTCTGACCCGAGCAGCGGCTGTGATCCTCCTCCTGGGGTGATACTCAGTGGCTCTGAGCAGGGTTATTAATTGCGACTGATGTTCATTAGCACTGCAAATGTGGTGTGGATGTGCAACTCCAGGCTGGCTGTTTTTTGGTGAGATCTTGATTGCCCTCGCCACAATTAGAGTTGCCTCCAAACACCACGGTCCTGCCTGGTGTAAGATAACAGTTAATACCCACAAATAGTGACTATCAGCTTCTCCATAAGGCCCATAAATATTAATGCAATTCTAATTAGTTCCTTTAAGTACATTGCCTAAATTAAGCGTTTCCTCAGCAATAAATCAGCAGTGCTTTGGCATTCTGCTCATGCCCATTCAGCTGATCACAAGCTCAGGGCTCCCACTGACTGCCTGCATGGGGGTCAGACCCGCAGCCACCTGGGGCTGCGCTGTGCCAAGCGGTGCCATGCTACGCTGTGCTGTGCCACGCTGAGCCATGCCAAGCTGTGCCGTGCCGTGCCCAGGTGGAAGGCTGACAGCCCAGCTGGTGACACTCCTTGCTGGCTGTTCCAAGGCTGCTGGCTGAGTGTCTGCAGAGCTATGCGGGGCCCCATGGTTGTGGAGGTGCCACCTGCCATCCCCGGTGCAGCGTCACTTGGTGACCCCAGGCTGCCACCAGCAAAGTCTGTGATCCTGGTGCTGGAGCGGGGAGCCCCACGCTGCAGCCAGAGCTTTGGCACGTGGTTGTGAGTGAGTTTTCAATGATAAAATATCTCCTAAGGACTCCAGTGTCATTGATATAGAAATAAACCCAGTATTAGATTCAGAAGAGGAAAGGGAGCCTAGACACCACTGAATAAGCAGACAGTGCCCTGTGACCTTAATCAGGAGTAATATTATTAATACATTTTTCCCCAGGTGCACCCAGAGATTTGCATTTCCAGCAATTTGCACAATAATGAGGCAAGCTGACCACGCATCACCTCTACAGCGATCACCTCTGAATCAATGGCAGCGTGCCGGCAGCTCGTCATCTCCAACTGCAGCTGTGCATCCCTGCACTGCCCCACTGCCTCCAGTGCAGCTCCTGCTCCTCCTGGCAGAGGAGAGGTTGTGGGATGGGATGGAATTAAGGGGGGTGGAATGGGATGGGGTGGAGGGGATGGCTCTCCTGGTGCTGCTTTTCCCAATCCAGCTCTCAGAAGGAGGTGCATGTGTCATACTCAGCTTTGAGCAGAGGGACAGAAGCGCCGTGCATCTGCTGAGCTCTCTGGTGCTGATGCTACTGGAAAAGAGCAAATACCAAACTCATTTGCTTGAGGAGAAATTAATACAGTGTGAAGCCTGTAGTGGGTGATTTAAGAACTGGGTTTAAAATCGCAACACAAATAGATTTTTTTATAAGGTCAGAAGAAAGATTAAATGCTACAGACAAGCACAGCGATTGCCATTTCAAGCATCACTTTTCCATAACTATTTGGGACTGGGCTGCCATGTGGCTCAGAGCCCCCTGGCATGGGGCTGTCCCCAGGCTGCATCACAGGGAGAGGACACGGAAGTGCAGGTGGTGGCAGCAGGCACTGTGTCACCCCATGGGACACAGCCATCAGTCCTGCACAGTGCCCAGGCTGTGGGTACCTGCATGCAGGAGCTGGGGCTGGGGGGAGGAATCACATCCCCCAGCAGGAAGAATTGATGCCAGGAGACATGATGGTGTGAGGTTGCAGTCGGAAGATGCCCCCATCCATCACGAGGTGCTCGTTATTGGGTAACACCCCACACGCCGGGCTGATTTCACACCTTATCTGAACCCAGCAGCTGTGCCCTAAATCCTGAGTGCCGTGCCTGTCTGGAGGAATTCGGCTGCCTGTGTTTAAAATTAGTGTTAGCATCTATCATCTCCCCACACCAAATGGCTTCTGTGTCGACACTTGGCAGCGCTCATCCGTCACCGGGCACGGCGCTGCCCGGCTCAATGCCCTCTCCATCACTGTCACAGGACCCCTCATTGGCAAAATGTCACCCAAAGGACACGTGTGACAGCCTGGCTTCTCCCTCTGCTGGCACTGCTGGTGGTGACGGCCCCCACGGCCCCCGGCTCTGCACTGCCATGTCCTTAGAGCTTCAGCATTGTGGGTGCAGCTTGCTCCCTGTGTGCCATCCCTGTATCATCCCCGGTTTCAGAACCACAGCTCCACTGATGCCCCAACTCCTGCCCCCTGCTGTGCCATGCAGTGTAGGGCACAGGGGGCGATGCCTGGCAGTGGGATGCACTGAGCTCCCGCGCCGTCAGCGAAGTGCCATAAATAACATCCCATTAACGCAGCGCCGCCGCTGTGCCTAGTGACTGATTTTGCTGGCTCCATTATGGGCTTCATAAACAGAGTCGTTTATTCCCAGCCTTTGCTCCAGTGCCTCCGGGGATGGGAGCTGTGCCTGCTGCTGCTCCGAGGTGCTGCGGCCCCAGTGCTGAGCTGTGTGATGGGTTGTGCCCAACATATGTGTTGGTGAGGCACAGCCACAGGGACCTCGCAGCACGGGGAAGGATGGGTGTCTGTGCCCAGGAATGGATGGGTGCTGTGCCTGGAATCAGAGGCAGCCCTGCACAGACGCTGCATCTCCTGATGCTGTGCGGCCCAGGGCTGGCTTCTCCCCATGACATGGGCACGGCTGGCTGCTCCCCACAGCCCATACAGAGGAGATGGAATTGCAGGTGGTGATGCCATCCATGCTGGGCATATGGAACAGCCTTCCCACACTGCAGCTCACCGTCTCCTGCCTGGTGCTGTGGTGGCACCGCAGCTGCGTGGCTGCTGCCCAGCGAGGAGCTCTGCCAGGCAGGTGATGGCGGAGCTGTCGGCGTGATGAAAAGCCTCCTGCAGCAATGCAGATAACATACAAGCACAGGTCAGCTGAGGCCCGTGTAGCCCATCCATCAGGCGCAGCAGCTACAGGCGCTTCCCGTGCCACCATCTGATGCATGCTATCCACCACAAATGTGTTTCTTCCCCCAAGGTTAAACGGATGAGTGAGGTTCAGGCAATGACAGCTCTGCTTGCCCTGTGCAGGCGATAAACGAGCTGAAAGAGCCAGAGGGAAAAAAATGGTTTGTTTGCTGTCAAATGCTCCTTCTGATGGTGCTGGGCCAGGTGCTCCCTGCAGAATGCCAGCAGCATGGAGACGTGCGTGAGGATGGGACCTGTGCTGGGGATTGCCCCCAGCTCAGCCACCAATGGGGGCAGCCTCTGCTGCACTGGCTGCTGCATGTGGGTGAGCGCAGTCGTGGCTGAGCTGCTCAGCTCCGTGCAGGAAGGCAATGTGGGATGATGGTGCAGGTGGAGACATCCCTGAGGTCTGGAGATGAGACCTTCAGAATGCTATGCTAAGGGCTCAGGGCTGCACCTCTCATCCTTTGCGCTGTTCCAGTTCTCTGCAATGCGATACGGAGGGGTGGCCCTGCCAGACCATGCGGGCATCATGAGACCCCCATGTCCCAGGCACTGCTGCCCCCAGCCTGGCTCAATGTCACACCCCTGGGCCTGTCAATGTGAGAAAGGTTTGCAGCCGATAAGCGATCGGGCTGTCAGCCGTGCCGTGCCTCTCACTCGTGATTTACTGCGACGCCGCTAACGGAGCACAGATTTTTCTTAATCTAAATTGAAAACTACTCAAGTAGAAAAATAATTTCATTGCCTCATCTGGAAGGATCGGGGGAGGCAGACGCGTTGTTCCGGGGCCGGCTGCACCACATTCCTGACCCTTTGTGCCACGCAGGAGCCACAGCAGCAGCACGATGGTCCCTACGGGGTCAGCGGTGCCCGATGTGGGGCAGAAGTCAGCCACTGCAGCAGTGGGGTGGGAGGGATGTGGGGACATGGATGTGGATGGAGGGTGGTTTGGAATGAGTGCATTC
The DNA here is from genome assembly GCF_019232065.1 of Centrocercus urophasianus. NCBI lineage: Eukaryota > Metazoa > Chordata > Aves > Galliformes > Phasianidae > Centrocercus > Centrocercus urophasianus. The sequence continues at coordinate 92,483 of NW_024884955.1, forward strand.
CGGGAGTGTTTGCTGAGCCGGATAATAACGCGCCCAGTGAGCTGCATCCCAAGCACGCTGCCAAATTAAAGAATTTTTTTTCCCCTTTAATTTAAAAGTCACCGCTGGGAAATCTCCACCGGCCTCGCCAGCTACTTCCCCCAGGCTGACATTCGGGAGAAATCCTTAATTTTGATTGTCACACTTTGTGGAGTTTAACTCAGGGAAGCAGAGCCATAAATAAGGTGCCACTGCAGCAGCTCCAGCTGTGCGGGGCTGTGAGCAGTGCTGTGGGGACTGTGGGGGGAGCACAGTGCTGCTTGGCCGTGGCACTCCCAGCACCTCTCTCCTGCACACCCATGCTGCCCGGCCCTGCACACCCAGCGTGATTCCATGGCTTTGCTCTGTTCCATCATATGCTATCCAGCTCCAGGGAGCCCCGTGGCAGAGCTGCCCGTGCCCCACGCAGGGCTCTTCCTCTCCTTGGTGTTGGATGGTTCCCAGCTCCGCCAGCCTTTAGGAAAGAGGAAAAATCCACTCACACCTCCCTGCCAGTGCTGAGTCCCGCGCAGTGCTGAGCTGCAGAAAGGTTACAGCCCATCTGCATTTTACCCTTCAGTAATTTCAACACTTATGGGTGCAATTAAGAGGCAAGTCTGGAGTTATGAAGCCATCAGCGTGGAGAGACCTGAATACTAACAAACTCCTGCGTGCAGTTGCCATCCAGGGCCGCCTGATTTATCCGTGATAAAGTGGCAGTGATGCTGGCGGATGGCATCAGCCACAGCGTGGCTGCGTTAAGCGTGCATTTTTGAGCTGCTCGCTGGCACAGCCTTCCTCCAGCACTGGAGGGGTGGGATTGGTACAGGACTGGCTGCGGGGCTGTGGCATTTGGACACCACACACCTTGACCTGATTGTGGCTGAAGGGAAAAGCGTTGGGATGGGCTGACCCCGCAGCACTGACAGGCTGAGACCCCCCTGTGCCCTCCCTGCAAAACCCCAGGCCCCTGTCCCTCCTGTGCATCATGGCGGACTAGGGGAAGGGCAGGCTTTGCCTTAAAGCTTCATCCTCATTTAATTGGATACCTTTGAGCCCAGGCTCACGATTCCTGCAGCAATTTGGTGTGAGATTTCTTTCTTTCCCTCCATTATCCACTCTGATTAACTCAGCTGCACCTGTCAGCTTTTATTCCACGGTGTGGGGAGTGCTTGAGAGAGCCTGTTAAAATGCATGAGCTTTGGCACACTCACTCTTCCCTGGCCAGTGATACCAAACCAGCACAGGGCAGGCTGGGCTCGGCCCAGAGGGTCACAGCCCTACACCCCCCACCCCACAGAGCCCCCACCTCACCCCAGAGCTGCTCAGCGCCAGTGGATTTTCTGCTTTGCAAATGCTAATTTAACATTCCAGTTATGACTTGTTCTTTTTTGTCTCATTTTAATAAAAACGAAAACATCCGGAAATGCCGCTGCACCCAAGAAAGAGCAAGATCTGACATAATTAAAAAGTGGCTTCAATCAGGCTGTTTTCCTAATGGTTTGTCATATCAACCCACGCCGCCCCGAACCCCCCTGCACTCCCAACCCCCTGAGGCATCATTTACATTTCTTAATAACCCCTCATTAATATGCATGATGTGGGGAGGGCAATAACGGCTGAGCGCACACCACTAATTCAATTTCAGCAAGCCTCCGTGTGTTTAGTTAATCACCGGGGGACCAGGGTTACTCAGTACAATTATTTATTCGGAATTAGATCTGGAGGCATCTGGATTGAAAGCCAAACCAGGAATCAAACGAAGAAAGGGATTCTCTCTGCAGTGCCATGGGGCCACGGGGCCGAGATCCCTGGCTGAGGGGTGCAGCACAGCCCTCCTGAAGCTCTGGGCGCTGGACCAGCTCCATGCCCTGTGCCAAGGGCTTCTGTTCCTGTCTGTCCTTTCGTTTATCGGAGTTGGTTGGGTGTTTTTTGTTGTTGTTGTATTTTCTCGCTTCTGGTTTTGCTTTTTAATTCAATATTTTGTCCCTGTGCTCCCGCTGCCCCTGCTGGATGAAAACACTGTGTTATTGAATCCTGCCCTGCAGCAGCTCAGTGAGAATTGGGTTTCCTGGGCTGCACTAAGGCTGAGTTGGAGCTGAGACGGGAGCACATCCACGAGGAGCCGGCAGCAGCCGAAGGCTGTTCCAGTGGCAGCTGCATCGCACGGCCCTGCGCTGTGCTCACTGCCAGCCCCTGTGACCTCTGCTGCTGCTCCTCAGAGCCCCCCAGAGCCCTCAGCCATTTTCCCAGCGCTCGGTGTAGGGAAACCAATGAGCCAACAATTATCTGCTATTTATCTCAACCCCAAAGCACAGATTTGTGGCTGTAATTTCGCAGGCCGGCAGCTCCAGTACTTCTCGCTGTCGGCGGGGCGCTGGGCCCTTCTCACACGTGATGGATGTCTTTAATTCCTCCCCGCGCCCTCCCGCCGAGCTAACGCCGCCACCGCAGCCGCCGTTGGGCCACGAATAACGATTTTTGTTCAAAGGCGCTCAGGCGCAGCTGAAAAACATTCCGTGAGCTTTGTGCCGAGCTGAGCCGCCCCCCGCCCCTGTATCAGTCGCACCACCAGCCCGCCCCGGATCCCGCAGGTGTTGGGGCAGCGCTTTGCGACGAGGCGGCGGTTTGCGACTCGCTTTCCGGCAGCGCTCGCTACGCCTCGCTTTCCGGCAGAGTGGCGCCCTAGCGGTGCGCCTGCGCCACTCGCTTTACGGCACAGTGTCGCGCTCTGTCGGTGGTTGGCGACAGTTTGGCGGCGGCGGGGCCCGGTCGGCGCTATGGACGTCGGGGAGCTGCTGAGCTACCAGGTGCGGCGGGCGGGGCGGGATGGCACCGGGGAGGCCCCGACCCCGCTGACACTGAGCTGCGGCTGCCGCTCCGGCTGCCTCGGGGCCGGGACCGGGCGGGGTGGAGCTGCGTGGCGGTGCGGCTGCTCCCCGGCTGGCTGCGCTCTCTTTGAAGGCCTCGCAGTGTGCGCGGCGCTGCGCCTGCTTTGCTCGGCTGCTGCTGTAGCTTTAGAGCGTGGTATTTTGGGAGGAAAAAGGTGAAACTGCGTTTAGGTCTGAGAAACTTTCCCCTCTCTTTTCTTTCTCCGTGATATCGTAATGACTTTATCTGAGAACTCCACCAGATTTCCACTTGTGTCAGCTCCAGGACGATGTTTTCTTCCTCCCTTAAAGTTTGGGGTTTGCCGTGTCTGCCCTCTGTCTGCACTCTGTCCCTCCTGCTGTGTGCATGCAGTGCTGGCCGTGCTGCCCTGCTCTTCTGAGCTCTGTTCACATTTGGTTTCTGCTTTTTTTTTTCCCGTGCTTTTTAAGTACTAAGTTAGAATGGTCATTTCTTGTGTTCCCGTAAAGGTAAACCTGCATTGAACTTCTGTTCATTATAAATTTTTAATCAAGTTCTAGTTTGGATTTTTCTTGGTTTTCTCTTGCTCTGAAAATATTGAAGTTCTCCGATTTCCAATCTCCTGTGAAGCAAAGTGCATGCTTGTGTTTTGATCTCTTTGGTTTCCCTACAGCTCTGTGTTGGGCTCTTTTCCTGCCCTTAGGTTGCTGCTCATGGCAGCATGGTGCGGGTGCTGTGGAAGCTGGAGGTGGAAATCTGCTTTGTGGATGCCAGGCATTGCAGCAGCAGCAGCTGAGGTTATTCCTTAAATTTCAACTGACATGGCTCTTGGAGGCGTTGTCCTGGCTTTGTGCTCTCCAGATCTCTTCCCAGGACATAAATGATTTTGTGTCAGGAGGTGAGGTGGGGCATTAGAGTAAGAGCTGAACTTCACGTGTCCCCAGATTCAGACATCTGGAATTAGGTGGAAAGGTGAACAGAGGTGAGAGGGGTGGGAAGCAGGAAGCAGTGCAACAGCTCTGTTTCTGGGGAGACACAGTCCCCTTCTGTGGGGTATCTGTGGCTGAAATGTTGGAATGGAAGCGGGGAGTGATGGGTTTTGCCTGCAGCTGCTGTCCCACAGGCAGCACAACAGGGCCGCCCTGCGTACGTCCTCATAAAATTCAGAGCTACCAGAGCTGTGTTGTGCCTGTGTCCATGCTGCTGTGTGGTGGAACGGAGTTGTGTCAGTGACAGAGCTGCTGCTACCAAGGCAAGGCTGAAGGATGGCTCGTGAGGCAGCTGCCACCCTGCTCTGGTTCTGCCTGCATGGAGGTTAACCAGTGCGAGGTCTGATGCTCTCCTCGCATGGAGCAGTGTGCTGCTTTGGGATAGCTTCATCCATCCTCGCTGCAGGGCAGCAGTGGCTGTCAAGGGAGGGCTGGGTGATGATGGCTGCTGTCTGATTTTAATCTTCTGCTGCAAATGAGTTGGTCTTCTCAGCTTCCCTCAGCAAAAAAGCCCGATTTTTATATTGTTTCAAAATTTTCTCCTCTAAACACTTCATCCGTGCCCTTGCTTAATCGGGATGTTCTCCCTCAGTGCCAGATTTGGCATGGAAGATTTCAGGCTCTGTGCTGCCAGCTGGGCACTCGGTGTCTGTCAGAATGAGGAAAGGAACCTCCTGCAGCAAAAAAAAAAAAGGACAAATAAACAGACCCGGCACCTGGCAGCTTACACAAAGCTCAGAAATCCATAAACTTTATGTGTTGCTGCAAAACAGTTGCAGATGGTCTAAACTGATGATTAAATATTGCTGCTGTTCTGCCCGGAAAGACTGTGCCCAGATCCTCCGTGTCTGGTTTCTGATTACAGCGGGTAATTACAGGGACAAAGCCAGCTCTGGTTATTTTCAGGCATCTCTTTCAATTGGCGTGGGAGGGAATAAGGGAGATTATTTCAGTTCTCGTTAAATGCAGATTTCAGCACTGAGTGATGATTACGCACTGCTAATTTTTTAATGAAATATTTGTGAAATGGAAGAACAAAAGGGGAAGCAGTAGCGGGGTGCGATTTGTGCAGCAGGTTTGTCCTGCCGGTGGAACTGGTGGAACACTGCTTGTGGTGGGATGGATCTCAGCGTGTTGGAGGGATACGGTGATTTCAGCTGCTGGCCCAGGCAGTTTGCTGTGGATTTGTGACATAATGGATGTGTCTGATGGCAGAGGCAGCCGAGCTGCTGGCTGCTCTCACTGCGCCTCCCAGCCAGAGCATGATGGCCTCCTGCCTGTGACCCCGTGCTGGTGTTTCTTTGGTGTGGTTCCTGCAGCTGTGTGCAGACCTTTTGCTCTCTTTTCCACCTGTGTCTTTGGCCACCAAACTGGGAAGTGTGGAAAAATCAGCCAAAGAAACCTGGGTGCCTCCCTGCCCTGCTGCTGGGGCTGTGACTGTGTGGCACATCGGGCTCTGGCCTCACAGAGGTGGCTGCAGCTGAGAGCTGAGCTGGGACACAGCACTCTTGTGTTGAGCTTTCGAAGGTGTCCTGGTGGGCAGCTGCAGGGCTGGTAGTTTTAGCAGCTGCTTCTTCTGGATACAGCTTATACTTTGTATCGTAGGATACAGCTTATACTTTGTATACCCCAGTTTTGAGGGTTGCTGATGAACACGTTTGCTCCTATAGAGACTGAGAGGAGGCAGTGAGGGAGCTGTGCAGTGGCCACGTACGTGCTCTTGGCACAGCTCTGGTGCTTTCCATTAGAGTCCCTCTGCAGCTTGTAGTGGCTGCCATCTCTCTCCTCATCCCTTTTTGCGTTAGTTAAGAACAAATAAGCACCTGCAGGACCAGGGATGGTCTTTGTACCCTCCGAACAAACATGCAGCTTTTGGTCACTGTACGTGTTTTTGTTTGTTTCATATTTTCATATGGTAGCTGTAATTTAGAACGAGGAGGTGAAACTTCATGTTTTGTCTTTGTGTCTTTTCCTTATCCGTGTGCTTCTCATAGCAGCACATTGCCTCGGGGACTTGTGTGCCTTACAGTGTGGAAGGGTAGAGAGGGAAGGGATCCATTCTCTTAAATTAGTCAACTGCCCATGCAGGTGCAGCTCTGTTCTTCCTGTCTTTCACTTGGAGTTCTTGGGATTCCTGAGGCTACCACGCTGTCCTGGGTCCAGTTGCCTCAGTCTGTAATGGGTCACCAAGAGGTGCTGTGCTTCGGTGCCAAGTGAGATTGGCAGCAGCCTGGTTGGAAGCAAGATCCAGAAGATGGCTGTGGAGGTGTGAGGTGTGCTTTTGGAGCCCCAGCCCAACAGCTGCGTTGTGCAGCGCTGCTCTGTGTGTGTTGCAGTTGGCTGGCGTGGCCACACAGCAGCTGTGTCACTTATGAAGATTTATTTCAGATTTCATGAACTAATACTTTCAGAGCTTCACGGTAACAAGGTTACTTACGAAGTAAATGCCTCGGTAATATGAAACTCCTTTGGCAAGGTTTCTGCAAAGCTCCCTGGTGCTGAAGGTGAGCTCTAGGGAAGGAGATATTTTATCTCCGTGCGGCCGCTACCCCAAGGAGGGCAAGGCAGCCCCGAGCTGATCCTCACTCTGAGGTTTGGGGCATCTTCACGTGTGCAGCACACGAAGGAGTGCATGTTTGTGCTGCGTGGGCTGGGGAGCCCCGAGTGCGGGTGGTGCAGCACAGACACAGGAGGAGAATTCTGTACCACTGGGCAGCTGTTGTTTCACTGCTTTTGATAAACATCAGCTTTCTTATTAAAAACCTTTTGTATTCGTGTGTGTGTGTGTGGTGATCTCGGTGTTGCATTTAAATGGAAATGTCTTCTGAATAAATTACTGTGAGCGCACTGCATTCAGTAGGAACAAAATTAAGCTTAACTAATAAAGCAATGTAAGAATTGTTTTCTTGTGCGCTTTCCAATGCATTCCAGCTTTGTGCCAAACGCACCTTGGCACAACCGAGTAAAAAAATAATAATAAAATAAAATAAAAAACCCGCTATTTTGTTTATTAAACAATTAACTTTCCCTTTTCGTGCCAGAAAGCTGGAAGTTGGGTGCGTGCAGCTCGGCAGTGATTTAAAGAAATGTGTTTAAGCTCAGCGTGCGCTGCTTAGCAAAGCGCCGCGGTCTGAGCGCAGCTGCGCGTGCTTCATTCCTCTTGGTTGCTAACAGTCCTTTAGGAAGTAGCAGTGCAAAACAAAGCTGAAAATCAATGAGCAGAAGTTTAATGCTTGCCTTAAATCAGCTGCTCGTGGCTGTGCATCTCTGGTGTATCGGGCAGGAACGCAGGTGCTTCACTTCTGCCTTGATTTCTTAGTGTTAATAGCACCGGGTGGAGGAATTGCAGTATTCTCAGTAAGGTTTAGCATAACATCAATAACAAAAGGAAAAACCTTAATGCCTGCTTAATAACGCTTGCCTGGGAATTCAATTACTGTCTATTGCCAGTGTGTTGGCAGCATTAATAATTGCATGCTGGGCACTTCCATAATTTATCATAATGACTTCTGTTATGTGTTATAGAAGATTCCCCCCCCAACAATGCATAAATACAAAAAAGGATAAAAATAATTGAGATTGAAACAGGATGTAAATGCTGCTGCTGTGGATTGTGTACTCAGAGGAAATGGGGTTGGTTTCGTGATGGAGTTTTAATTTAGGTTTTGTTCTGTTGATGTAGTCCCTGCCTGTGGTACATTACTTTGCATCTGACAAAGCACAGCTCCCTTGGTCCCTCATTACTGCTCCGGTCTCATTGGATTTTCCTTTTTTAATGTTTAGAAATGAGAACGAGGAATGATTTTCTGGAGCTTTAACTGAGGAACATGGAAGGCGAATGTTGCAGGGCTTCCTCCTGTGACTGCCAGCACTTTGTGAGCCTTTGGATTCATCTCTGGTTTGATCCCAGCTCTGGTTTGATTTAAAAGCTGGCCTTGCACTCGTGTGAGTTTGCTGTGACTGCAGTGGGTCAGACAGAGACCCCCAGCAGAGGGTTGGTATTTCTGCAGATGGCGCCTTAGGCAATAGGTTGGACAAATGTTAGGCCTGAGAAAATAAGAAACCATCTTCCAGGCAACTTGAGTGGCTGACAGAAAGTGTGAACGTGTTTGCATTCTGCTTTCAATGCTCTTAATGCACATGCTGCTGTTAAATAGTAATGAGTTAAATTCTGTTTTCCTGTAGCTACAGAGCATAAAGTACTTGGTTGTCCTTCAGAAAGAGTGAGCAAGACCAAATGTAATATCCTTATCGTTTTTGGAGAGTTTTTCCTTCTGTTGCAAATACTTTCATCCCCTCTAGTCTAAATTAAAACATGGGATTAGGGTTAATGGATGTTTTCTTGTCCTTGGCAAATTATGTTTAATTTTGCCAATTAAATGGAAATTGTAGAATAAAATGATAGGTTGTTCCAAATAAACCACTGCTTATTCTGGTGCCAGAGCCCTGCAGAGTTGCAGCAAGCAACAGTGCTGCCATCCTGCCTTCCATAAACTGGGCTTTGATCTCCACACAGCACTCGCAAACTTCAGGCAAAGGGATGGGGAAAATCAAGGGCAGTTAAGCTGCACGCCAGCATTCTCCATGAGCTCATGGAGTAGGTGGGTAAGAAGGTTATACTTCCCTCCTGTGTGCTTAAGCATGGCACTGTGCTGTCCCTCAGAAGCTCTCTGCTGTCCCAGCTGATTCTGGAGCCTTCAGGCTGCCCAGCCACAGAGCGGTGCGTGTTGGCACTTCTCATCTGTAAGTACCAGGCTGTTCCCTATGGAGATGTTTTCCCACGAATCACGTTCATAGATCAAACGAGGCAGGGTGTTGACACAGCTCTTGGCAGAGCCATCCATCTCGTCTTATGATGTTCCCCTTAACTAAATTCGTTTCCTTTCTGGTTTTCAGAGTTTGGCATTGTGTAAGGAAGTGCTTTGAGCGACTTGTCCGAATTTCCTCAGCACGCCTGGTTGTGTTGGTGCTGCGGTTTGTGAGGGTCACAGGAGGGCTGTGCTCACGTTGTTTCTCTGACTGCAGCCCAACCGAGGGACGAAGCGGCCCCGTGACGAAGAGGAGGAAGAAATCAAAGCACGTCGGAAACAAGTGAGCGCACGGGAGCATGGGCGTCACAGGGAAGAGGAGTCTGCTGTGCAGGAGGAGACCGATGACGAGAAGAAGAAACTGCTTCAGATAATCGAAAGGGATGGAGAAGAGGAGGACGAGGAGGTAAATCGTGGGTGTTGTGTGGGAAATGAGCAAAAACTGAGCTGCTTCCCTGAGATGTCATTTCGTGCCGCGTGGATGATGAGGCTGGCTGGGCACGTGCCCACTGAGGTGGGGTTATTCCTTCAATGTAAGGATATCTTCTTAAAGGGAGGGGAGTGGGAGGGGAGAGAGCAAAGATTTCAGGCTGTTTTAGGTGAGGAAGTGTGAATTACTTTTTAAATTGTATTTTTAGAAAACTATACAGAATCCAGAAAATATTTTCTAACTCTTATTCTCATCAGTACTCTCAAGCATGCAGCTGCTCCCCGTCTCCTTCTGTTTCTAACTGTGCAGCAGCTGCAAATAAACATTCTTCTATACAAGAAAGGTCTTGGGTCAGCGGAGGGGGGTAGCAGCTGTCAAGAGCAAATGACTTCAAGCCTTGGAGACAGAAATCCAATGCAGCACTGGCCTTTCTGCCAAGGGCCAGGGAAGAGATCACTATAAGCGTGACACATGGATTGGTAGAATCGAAAAGATGTTCCCTGTCTGTGTCCTGTTTGATTTTATATTTTTAATTTGAAATAAATACGCTGCTGCAGAATCTTGTAGGTCTGTATAACATCACCCTCCTTTGCGAATGGTGTTGCTAGCATTCATGTCTGAAAATCTCCCTTGTGTTTCTGGTATTGAGCTATTGCCATAGCAGTTAGCTGCTGGTAGTTGGTAGCTGAGGAAGATAATGCTGGATTTCTGTAGCATCTGAGCTCCAGGATGAATGGCTGCAGGCAGAAGCCCTGCTGAGCAGCTCGAGTCGTGTGGATTCCTGCACTGTGTGAGTCTTTGTCAGGTGCAGCTCTCCCACCCAGCCATTGGAAGGGCTGGGAGTCCAGTGTTCCTTTAGAACTCCCATCTCTTTCCTATTATCTTGGAACACAGTTAATCCAAGCGCCATCAAAAGGCTCTTTGTGTCAGTAAATGTGATGGAGGCAAACTAATCTGTAGGGCACCGTAATATGGCACGCATGAAAAGCTGATTCTAATGGAGACATTACAGTAATACGTGTAAGAGGAAGCAGAGTCAAATGAAATAAAGGGAAGCAATGTCAGCACCTGTGATAGTGCTGTTGTGGATTGAAATTGTACCGTTGGGGGAAGAACATGGTTTGGGTGTCGCAGTATTGTTAGCAGAATGGGGGGGTGGCATAACTCTGAAGGGCTGTGGCAGGTTGGACTTGAGGCAGTAGAAAATCCAGTAATAGTGGAAGACTTTAACTATCTTCCCATGGACTGCTGTTGTTATTGTAATGGAGTTTGAAATTGAAATTCTTTATCTGCTTTAAGATTGTTGCTTCAAGTCATTCCACGCGGAATCCTTAAAACCAGGAGCGAGACTTGATTGAACCATGAGCAGGATATAAAGCGTGGTGGAAGGGCTGTGGAGGCCTGCTTTGTTTCGTTTTGAGAACTTTTCTGTAGTAGTGATGGTGATAAAAGAAGTGCCTTAAAATCAGGAAACGAGGAAAATAACAGGATTGTATTTATGGGTAACAGGTAGGGAGCTAAAGATGTACCGCTGGTGTCACACTGCCAATTGAGAAATGCTTTAGAAGACTTTCTGAAATGAAAGGGAAGTAGTAGAGTAAAATATTGATTTTTTTTTAATTTTTTTTTAATTTTTTATTTTTTTTTCCCTTTTGAAAAAGACTTTAAAATAGAAGTGAAGGCTTATCCAAGTGAGAAAAATACAGAAGAACATAAACTCAGGGCAGTTAAATGTGGATCTGTGGAAAGACATGGTGCAATGAACTTCTGGAAAGAAATTGCCCATGGGCTTAAGATGCTAATGTAAATTTACTATGTTCTATCAGAAGCAGAAAGCTTCACTGGGGCTGATGGTGCCAGATAGGGCCATTGCAGATGGCTGTTTTTCTCCCTGATGCTTCATTTCAGGCGGCACGGTCTCACTGCTGTGGGCACCTCTTGAAGGTCACCTTGCTAAGCTCTGTCTTCTGCCCTTTCCAATTTGGTTAGGAGGAACCTCTGGATGAAAGCTCGGTGAAAAAGATGATTCTCACCTTTGAGAAGAGATCTTACAAAAACCAGGAGCTGCGGATCAAGTTTCCTGACAATCCGGAGAAGTAAGATTGCGCTTGGTCCCTCTGTGCCACAGCTGAGCCTTGCTTTTTCTTCCAGCCCTAAACTGACTTCTTGACACTTAACTGTCTTCAGTTACGTGAGACTTATGTAACAACAGTCCTTGCCATTTAGTTCTCAGAAACTGCATTTGAAACTAATTTTGTTAATTAAAAATGACGTTATTGAGACTTCTGATGGAGACCCGTAGACGGTGGGGGAAAATTTTCAACTCTGACATGAAAAAAGTAATTTGCAACCAAGGGGAATGTTCTGATTTATGAAATTCTTGCTGTTTGTACAAAAGACTGTGACATTAAAACTCTAGTTCATGTTGCTTTCATTTTGGGAGCACAGAAATGAAACGAGGTTTCATGATTTCCCTTTTAGATATCTAAAGAAGTCGCTTTGTTTTCGAAAGCGTAGCTTTGGGCTGACTGAGGCTTATGGGGGATCTTATGAGAGGCTGCTGCTCTCTTTTTGGAGGAGGGCTGTGTCTGTGGAGCACAAACGATGTGCTTTTCTTGTCTTGCCTCAGGTTCATGGAATCTGAACTGGATTTAAATGACATCATTCAGGAGATGCACGTGATTGCCACGATGCCGGACCTGTACCACCTGCTGGTGGAGCTGAATGCAGTGCAGTCTCTCCTCGGGCTGCTTGGTCACGACAACACAGATATCCTCCAGTGGTTAAAGCCACTCTCCTGCCAGAGGCTTTCTGCACTTCTCTGTAATCTCTTATAGCCTGCTTTCACAGGCTGCTGCTGTGTTTTTTCTTTTCCGCTGCACTGAATTTATGCCTTCTTTTTTATTTTCCAAACGAGGCCTTCTTTGTTCAAGTAATATTGATTCTGATTTTTTTTTTTCCCCAGTGTTTTTGTTCTCCTTTCTTGTTTTATGAACCTTTTGCCTAAGTTTGAGTGGCTGTGCTAGGGTATGAACAGACCAATGGTGTAGCTGAAGCAACGCAGCAAAACAACACAGCAAAAACTGAAGCATGGGCTTAACAGCATATAACCTTGAACTGTGTGCAGCCTTTGTCTGGAACAATCCCTAGTAAAAATGAGACTAATTTACCCGTTTTTATAGAGGGCTGAGCTCATGCTTTCAGCTCTTTGCCGTGGACTGTCTCACCACAGTGCTGCACCCTGATTTATACATGTGAAAAGTCTTTCATGTGCCCCTAGCTTTGGTGTGATGTTCTCAAAGCTGGAATTTGTGGTCCTCTGATGGTGTAAATATCAATGGCAGTTCCACGAGCAGTTATTGCTTGTGTCACTGAACCTCACCCCTGTGTGTCCTCTGAGAATGTCTGAGAATTTTCACTCTATACAGTTGAAGTCTTAGTAGTCTGGTATTAAAAACTGTTGTTTTCTGAATATCCTTGTGCCTTCGTGCTCAGCCTTCAGCTGATAAATAGAACTGTGCTTTGCCTACCATTGTGCAGCCTTTTAAATAGGGCTCAATCTGCATTGCTTGTAAAACGCTCTACGGTAGATTGAACTGAAATGTTGTGACATGATTTAGGAGGTCTTGTGTTGACAAACGTTGGTGAATGGAAGGAGCGCTGAAGCTGAGTGGGAAGGGCACTGGACTTTGACTGGGGACCACAGGAGGTTTGTGTTTTTTCTTTTTGTTGTTCATGGCCTTGGGAAAGTCATTAATTCTTGGCTTTTCTTTATCTGTAAGGAAGTGGACAGTACTCATCAGTCTTTGTGAGGCGTTTTGAAATACGCAATTTTAAAAGGACCGTTAAGAAGAAAATGTTGTGGTCTGAGATGTGGGTTCTTTTTTTTTTTTCCTTGTAGTACTACATAGTGAAAAGTCATAATTCATTCCTTCTGAGTGGGTGCAATGATCAGAATGTAAAAACAGAACATCAGTGTTTTTTTGCATATCCATTAGAGAACACCGTTTCCATTAGAAAGCACATCGGAGTTTTTAAATCTTTTTCTGTGTTTGGCTGTGTTATCTTGTGTCTGGCTTAACCTTGACCTGGTAGAGTACTGGTGCCTGCCAAGCAGCACCCACCACTGCTTTCCTTATCTGCCATCTGTAATGAGAGTTACTTCCAATTAAATGGTTGTTAACAATTTACTGTGTACAGTAGGAGACGCCTACCATGCGCAACCAGTTCCATGGTCACCATAGTTTAATTGCTTTTTGTTTTTTTTGCCAGAACCAGAGTCTTTTGGAGTACTGTGTATAGCATGCTATCCTAAATTTCTTGTTCACATGGCAGTGATTGTAGCTGGGATGCACAGAAGCACAGTTTTTGTCCCCTCAGCCATGAAAAGCTGTCCTAAAGTCACAGCTGCAGGTGAGGACTTGTCAGTTTTGCCATTGAATTTTTTAAATGGATTTGCAAGTTGCCTGTCAGTTAATGGAGAGGTAGGAATTTGCCCTGTGGTTAGCAATTTTAGGAGGAAAAGGGATTGATGAACTTCACGAGGTCCCTAATGGCCCGTTTCTCCAGCTTTTGTTGCTTAGAAGTTGATTCCTTGCAGCATAAATGCAAGGCAGTTTATTTTCACACAACCTGCTTATTGAGACATGCTTTAGCTTGCTTTCAAAACTTATTCTCAGCCACTTCTGAGCGTGTTTTTGTGTAAGTGCAGGTGACTGCCTGCCCAGTAAGTCACAGCCACCCTCTGTTTGGTTCCTGATGGCAGCTGCAACTGAAAGCGGCATCTTCCTATCATGAAAATGTCCAGATAGCTCTGGCTTGTGTGAGGATTGCTGTAGAGTATGATGAGAGCAGTAATTGTACTGGTAAGCATCTTCAGCAGTGCCCAACACAGGCTAGCTTGGGAGTGGGACAGGCAGCTCTCCTACAGTCTTTCCTGGTAAGTCACAACTGTAACGTTGCTGCAAAAGATGTTTTAAAATACTCTTCCTGTCACTGCGTGTGTGCCTGAGCAAATGCACAAACGGGAGAACTGGGAGGCTGGGTTGTTAGCCTATGAATTTTAAAGAGATTCATCACAAAGTTGTTATATAGGACATGTGGAAAACTGCATACCCTGTTCTGCCCTAGTGGGAATCGGGCAAGATTGATCGGAGTGTCTGAGAGAATAGGAAAGTGGATCTAATGAGGTGGAATACGTCTCCTAGTACCAGAGAGCTGTGTAGCAGTCAGGGGAGCCATGTGTTATGCAGTCCAGTGTTAATGAGTGAAAATTGGGCTGGCAGAAGCTCTGCTGCTCCTGAGAGGTACATGGTTGGAGGAGCGTGCTGTCCTAATTGGGCCAGCCAGAAGGGGGTTGGTGCTTCTGTTCGTGCTATGGCCTTGTTAGGTGTCTGCTGATCGGGTTAGCTGGGTAGCACTGAAAGCACTGTACCCTAATCAGGTTATTGCAATGCCTTTCTTTTGGGTTGTGCTCAATCTCAGAGTGCATAGTTAAGCCAACTATAGAAGTTTTGACTGAAAAATATAAAAAAAATTTAGTGCTATCAAGTACAGCAAAATATCCTGGCACAGGATGCACACAGTTACGTTCATTTTCATCATTTCTAGTTGTTAGATTCCCCCATTCTGGTGTTCTGGTGTTCCTGTGCCCCACCTATATAATGATTTAACTGTACTGTGTCATGTCATGAGCTCACTGGCCTAAAAGCAATGTGGTTTTTTTTGTTTTTTTTTTTTTTAATATTGAATGTGTTTGCTGTGTTGATTGTCCTTAACATCTAGCACATGTTTCCATAGCTGTGGTAGACTTGCTCCAAGAGCTGACTGATATAGATACTCTCCATGAGAGTGAAGAAGGAGCTGAAGTCCTCATAGATGCTCTGGTAAGTAGTGAACTCCACGTTATTTTAATGACTGAGCAGTGAATCCTTTGAGCTGCCACGCTTGCCATGGCTGTGCATACACAGTGCCAGCACCGTGCTGAAGTTACCTGGCTCAGGTGTGTGTTCAGGCCTAGTTGTAGTTGAGCTGGAACATGTCACTATGTTGAGGTTCTGCTTTTTTCTTAACAGGAAGTAAAAGGCTTGGAAGTTTCCATGTAACAGAACTAATGCATTTTAAGGGTGGCAGAGGTTTTACAGTCCCTGTGCTGTAGGGATGAGGTGACCCCAGAAAATGATGTACGTGTAATGGAGGATGCATTGCTTGGTCTTAAGAGAGTTTACCAGGCAGAGAGCATCCGAGCACCTTGTATTGTGCTGATGGGCTTCCCTGCAGCTTGGTGTTCTGCTGGTTGCCTCCTGTCCCTCGGCAGGGGGAGGGGGATGCCAGGCTGAGAGAAGCAATGCCCAGCAAAGATTGAAGGCAGAACAGACATGGAGATCTCAGGCAGCTGTTGGTGAATTGCTGCAATTGTTAAACCTTGTGACTCTGTCTTGTTCTGTAACTGTTAGGTTGAAATTGAAAGACAGGAAATCATTGTTTTCTTCTGATTGTTTTGTTTGGTGACTGTGTTTTCTCCTGCAGCCCCTCTTGTCCAGTCACTGCTACTTCCAGAGGTTAATGACATTGGCCTGGAGCTGGGTCCCTCCAGCTGGCTCTGGGCTGTTCTTAATTATTCTGCCTTTGTGGAAAGGTTTCAGGGTGAATGAAATGGCAGAGAGGAGCTGGTATAGGAGGTGTTTTCTGTAAAATGTGTGGGGAGAGAGTAAATGAAGCAGAGTTCTTTCTCTGTTTGCCTTGTTGCCAGCCCA
This sequence comes from Centrocercus urophasianus, assembly GCF_019232065.1. Lineage (NCBI taxonomy): Eukaryota > Metazoa > Chordata > Aves > Galliformes > Phasianidae > Centrocercus > Centrocercus urophasianus. The sequence continues at coordinate 108,333 of NW_024884955.1, forward strand.
CAGGTAATGGCCAAGTTTTAGTTGTTTTATTGTTCTCCCTGAAAGAAGCAGGTCAGGCATCTCTTGGGAGAAATGTTTAGATATCTACTTTTTAGATTACGTTTTTTAGTTTTAGTTCTAATGTTTTAGGGTACTTTGTATTTTTTTTCCATGGTTTCACTGAACACAAAACCAGTTCAGTGCTTTGAATTGCAAATGTTACTTTGTCTAACTTTTCCCAGCTCGCATCCACAATGGGAAGATAGCCAAAGTCAATCTGGCCTCTGTCCAATTGCAGCTGTAAGTGCAGACTGCTTGTGGTGAGGGGCTGCAACCCCAGCTGCAGGCGTGGGTTTCTGCTCCTGTTCTGCTGTCAGGGTTTCCTTAACTCTCTGAAGTCAGCTTGGTGCGTTCATCTGAGCAGGATTTAAATGTCAGGCTTCAGCTGGCGATCGTTCATCTTTCACATTTGAATCTCCATGTGTGAGCATTGTTCCTTCAGCTTTTTATGCCCAGGAAGGTGGAGATGTAACAAAGTGCAGGCAGACCAGCTGCACGCTGCCGAAGGTGGAGTTGCTCATGGAGCTGACAGCTAGAATGTGGTGGTTTGTGGTGCCTGAAGAATTCTGTGGGATTATGAATCAATTAGGGCTGATGCAGGAAATAAGGCTGACAGGGTTCATGTTTTCCCTCCAGATGTTTTTCTGTTTAATCTGAAACGTAAAACCTGTTTAATTAATTAGGACAAACATGGTGTCAGACTTACTTGGCGAATCCTTTTGCTACCTTTGAGATTTTAGAGCAGGATTGTTAATGTCACCTGATCAGAATCACGTCTGGCAGGATGTTTCAGCAGGGCTTATTGATATTTATTTGTCTAATAGGCCTTCCTTTGTCATCTTCCCTTTTTCACTTTGCTCTCCTGTTTTTTATCTTGCCTGGGACCATGGCAATGTAGGTGGAGGGTCAGGTCGTGGCCTTGTTGGTGCAGAATTTAGAGCGCCTGGATGAAAGTGTGAAGGAGGAAGCTGATGGTGTCCACAACACTCTTGGTAAGCGGCTGTTGCACAGCCTCTCTCTTCTTTGTGTTTTGTACAAAGGGGGGTGGGTTATCCCTCCCCTTTCTTTCCTTCTCACATGCTTTGCCCTTGAGCTGCCAGCACTGAGGTGGAGAACCTGTGGTGAATTTCTTCCAAGCACAATTGTAAATTGCAGTAAAGTGTAATCTTTTCAGCTAACATTTGTTGCGTGTGTGCTGGTGGGATGCCTCTTCCCAAAGCTGTTATGTTAGCGTGCTGATACACAGATAGATTTCTGTGCCTTGTGCTGACCTTGTATTTCCTCCGTGCTTGTATGTGAGCTCTGCTTACTCAGTTGAGAGCTGTATGTGTCTTAGCAATGTATTTGACTTTTAGATGATAAAACTTTTTGTAATTCATACAAGTACATCGTTACCCCTCTGTTCACCAGCCTTTGCACAGCACAATAATTGTTTTGCAGTGTGTTCCTGTTGTTAGCAGGCCAGCATCCACACCTTCCAGTCATTCAGGACTGGAATCCCTCTGGTTCCTTGCTGTTGCTGGGAACTGGAAGAATGCATTAGGGACTGGAAGCAAGGGGCTTGCACTTGTGTTCCTGCATAGCAGCAGCAGTAAAATCTTGTTAAAATTGTTCTCTGCAATGAGAATTGCTCCTTCAGTAAAGGGAGGGTATCTCAAGCATTTTCCAGCAGGAGCTGGTGTCGTGTCATCTGAAGGTGGACTGTGTTGGCAGTGTAAAAACTGAAACAGTATTATTTACCTGGGCTGACGTCTCGCTCAAAAAAGATGATTTTGCAAATATGCTATTTTGACAAGAGCAGGAAGAGCCTGCCAAAGCTGTGTTGATAAAGGTCTGAGCTGATATGCAGGCGGGGGGAAAAAATGGATGTTTTCTGTGCCTTTCTTCTTAGCAATCGTTGAGAACATGGCAGAGTTCCGACCAGAGATGTGCACAGAAGCTGCGCAGCAGGGCCTCATGCAGTGGCTGCTCAAGAGGCTGAAGGTGAGCTTATTTTCTTGTTGTCACTTGAGAGACGCACAATGAAAACTGACAAGCCACTGGACCGGGAGCTGATGTGCTGGAGGAGGTGTTTGGCATAATATTAGAAGCCTGGGAGGTTACTGGCTCTTTCAGTTTATACAGGGTATCTTTGTGACAAGTTCTAACGTCTGTGAATATGGCGAATTCAGAACTCTCCTCCAGCTGTAAAGTAGGTTGCATTTGACTTTGCATTTACGTGTTGATATTTTTAGCAGTGAGTTACACAGTTGAACTCTGTCTTTTGGGAAGAGGCACCTAAACATTCCATAGAAAGATGTAGGAAAGGAATTGATAGTTTAACTCTCTTGCAGAGCTAGTGAAGAAAAGACAGCAAATAGATTCTGAGCCTTCTCCGAATTCTGCTAGCAAGGCAGTAGTACCTCCACATTTATATGTCTGTACAGCTAGTGTGCCCCCTCTGTATCGCAGAAATACAGCTTTGTGGTCATGCATAGACTCCTCTGTGCCCCTCATATACTTGTTAGCAGGAGTAACCCACAATTTCTCACTACAGGTAGTAACATAATTATATTCCTTCTGCTTAAATACAAAAGGCAAAGTTAATTTTATTCCAGGCAGGTATGTACTGAGTGCAGGTCTGCTGCCTGCCTTATAATTACTCTTGCGGCTGAAAGACTTAGAAACTTGGGAAAGCAAAATAATCACAATTTGGATTCCCCTGCTTGTTGCACCAGAACATGAATGTTAAAGGCTTGCGAAACTCGGCGCTGAATGCGTGCGTTCCCTTCGCCCTGGCATGTGTTAACTCCCTCTGGGCTCAGGGAAGTGTGATCAGGCAGCGCTTTTTTGTGCTTACAAGCTGTCGTTGTGGGGAGATGCATGCTAATAAAACCCTTGCCCAGAAGCCTTTGCTGTTGGCAGTGTTGGTCCTGAATCTCTCGCCCTGACAGATGTGTTGAGGATGAAAGCGGTATCTCAGCATCTGGGCAGAGCACCGTGCGGCTGAAGGCCATCTTAGGGCGACTCTTAAAATGAAGGCTCTGTCTGGAGGTTGATGAGGACATCTGGCACACGGCGCAGGGTGTGAATTTCTGTTTGCTGACAACATTTCGAGTTGCACAATTGTATTCTGACGGTCGGAATTGCTTCGGAAAGCTCAGGTGCAGGGCGCAGTAGCTCGCTTCTCCAAACACGAGCAGGGCTTGGTGGTGCTTTGTGCAGCCTGGAAAGAACGGGACGTTATTTCCTAATGCTTGTTGTGTGGCAGCGGTTGGTGTGTGCTGTAATGGGAGCTGGTGGCCACCGAGTGCCTGCTGCAATGCCCGACCTGTGCCAGCAGCTGCTTGGAGGCGCCGCGTGGTTGCTATAAACACCATCAGCCGTGGTGTGATTAGGGCTTGTTTCAATGGAAAGCTTTATTTAAAGTCAATACTTGTGACACTTGGGATCCTCCTGCTTCTCACGTTTCCTGTTGCAGGCATTTGGATCGTGCCTTTTCTTTTGGTTGCAGGCTGAGATAATTGCCCATGGTCGCCCCGTGCAGCCAGGGTTACTCAATCAAGCTGCAGGTAGTTGTGTGCTGGAGGGAAAAATTGTGGGTGACAAATGTGGGTAAGCCTTGCACTCAGTACTTTGTACCTTTTTTTTCTGGAACAGTGAATCCAAATGGCCAGTTACTGGCAATTTTTAGAAGGCATTTTTAGTTTTTAAATTTTATAGTAGCAGCAAACCAGTAGCAATCATGAGCTGATTGACTAAAGATCAGTCTCCTTCTGTAGATGAAGCATCTTGGGCAGCACACAAGAACACTGGCTCCTGTTCAGAGTCCCATTTCAGGGATTTTTACTTTTTCTTCTGGGAGAAGCAATAATCACTGTTTTTTCATTTGCTTTTTTTTCCTTTTGATGTATTTGCATATGGAGGGGACGTATGAAATGGACATTGTGACTGTGCAGCCTAAACCCAACTATGATATTTGGTTTTCGTATCCAAGTGGCAGCTCCTGTTTAACATTACTGTGACGTTTTCTCTTGGTGGCAGGTGCAGACATCAGAATAGGGATAAGCCATATGCACAACATGGAAGTCTTATCACAGGAGGGAGCCTCTGTGGTGCCCACAACTGGAGAATGTTCTGAGGTTTTTTTGAGCCAACTCAGACAAAGCTAATGATGTAGGATGGTGTGAAGGATTGGAGGTGACTTTCTACATATGCACGCAGCCTGCTGCTCCCGAATCAGAACGGCTCGTTACTGTTTTGCTGTTGGTTCTTACTGCAAAATTACTGCTGTCATGTTTTGCTTTAGCATTGCTTATACACTCAGTGATTTGCCTGGTGCATTCCCCAGTTCAGTGGAACACAGAGCAGTCCCTGAGGAGTCTTTTGTTCACTCTTCCCCCAACAGGCTAAGATGCCCTTTGATGCCAACAAGCTGTACTGCAGTGAGGTGCTGGCTATTTTGCTCCAGAATAATGACGGTGAGAGCTGCCTCTGGCATTGATGTGCTTTTAGGATGGGCCCTGGGCTGGTTTCAGATCACGGCAGCATCCTTTTGCCTTTGGCTTCCCTTTGCTTGTGCTATCACTCCCATGCGTGCTTTTGTGTGCGCATGCGCCCACCATTTCTCTGCAGCTTTTGTACTCTGTCAAGCCGTATCGATTTTGTTTGCTGATGTATCAGTGTTAGATGGCAGTAAAATCTGACAGTTAGCTTCATTTTTCTCTGTTTTCTCCCTTCCCCCACTCCCGTCTAGACAACAGAGAATTGCTCGGGGAGCTGGATGGGATCGATGTGCTGCTTCAGCAGTTATCTGTGAGTAATCCTCCCTGCTGCCAGGAGACCTGCAGGCTGGGGCTGGGCAGGTGGCACAGAGCTGGAGTGCAGGGCTGTCCCAGCAGTCTGTGGGTACCAAAATGGGGGAGCACGTTATCTTAGTGGTGACACAATTCCTGAGTAACTGCCAAATAAATGTAGTGTCTATGGTAAGTGGAGGCAATCTCTGTTTCAAAGGCATTAATGTGGAATTACATAGAAGTTAAATTATTTTGTTGCAGCTGTGAGGAGAGTGGGAGGGATGGCTCAAGTTTGCTCATCTTGAGCACTCCAAGTGCATTGCTTCTGGCACTGAGCTAGCTGAAGGTAACATGTTCTTAGTTTGCTTACATTTCTTAATCAGGCAGTAGCACTGTTGGTGGGGCAGGGTGCTGCAGAGCAGATCCTTCGGGTATGCATTAGCCTGGGAGTTCTCTTGTAACAAGCTTATCCACATAGTTTTGTAAATTATGTTCTCAGTGAGTCTGTGTTTCTCTTCAGAGGCCGTGCATCATCTTTCAAGTCATGCATTAGGCTGCTGCTCATTTGTTGGTATACAGTCAGGACAGCAAAAAGGGCATTGGAGCTACAAGAGAGTGCATCAGTCAGGTGTATGGTTGCTGTTTGGATGACTGCAGGCTTATGCATGTCAGATGCTTAAAACTCTGCAACAGTGTGGGTCAAACTGAGCCCTGCACTGTGATGAAATCATTTTCTTTGTCGTGCAGGTGTTTAAACGACATAACCCCAGTACAGCAGAAGAACAGGAAATGATGGAGAACCTGTTTGACTCTCTTTGTTCCTGCCTGATGCTCAGTTCCAACCGGGATCGGTTCCTAAAAGGCGAGGGTCTGCAGCTGATGAATCTCATGCTTAGGTACTGTGTCACTTGGTGATTTATTTTTTTGCCTGCTTTTGACCCACCACCATGTGCTCTAGCAAGATACTTGTACTTTTCTGTTTATAAAATTTGTGTTTTAGTGTGCTTGACTTCCAGCACGTTACTTGTACCTCCTCGGAGATGCAAACTCTACTTTCTAAATTTTCATAAGAAGTGGATTTAATAGCTGCTGTGAGCTACAGGTCTGCGGCAGACACCCAGATGAGAGAATGTTATGCATTAGGCCACTAATGCTGTCAGGATTCAAGACCTTTGTAAGGTAACAGAGAACCTTTGGATGTCTGTAGGAGGAATGTTTTTTTCCTTTTGTTCCCTGGTTCAGGTTTCACTGTGTTGTTTGTCATCCAAGCTGAGAAGTTCTTGTGGACATTGATACAAAAATTGCTTTTGTGAAATAGGCATAAATATTCATTTCTTCTTGTGGTGTGTTTTGTCACACCTTGAATCCCTAGAGTTCTGTGCTGTGTCAACTTTTGCTTCCTAGCCTGCATCTGTGTCTTCTGAGCCGAGACTTCTCAGGACTGGGCACAGCAGGGCTCTGTCTCGCTTTCCTCAGTGTGCTGAGCTGCATGCAGTGGCTGGTTAGCAAACACCAATGAGAAGTGATGTATTCCTGCAGTGCATGGCTGGGTAATGTGCAGCAGCAGGGAGCTGAATAAATAACCAAGTGTGGATTATTCAAATAGGAACACTGAGTTTTCCTGAGGCTAATTAAAGAAAAGCTCCAAAACTAAGGATGAGAGGGAAGCCTCCCTCTGCCTCAAGTACTAAGCTGCTGAGCTAGCCTTGCAGAACTAATTACTTGGAGTTCTCGTGCCATGTGGGTGGGACTCCACATTTGGAAAAACTCATCTAGACAGAGCAGTGCCTAGCAGGACATGCTGAGCTTCTTGCTCCTAATGGTGTTTTTTAGACTGGAGTTGAAAGTGTTAATCTGGTACTTTTGTTGCTGATTCAGACAAAGAACTGATGCTGCGGGCGTTCGGTGTGCACTTGTGTTTTTTCTTACATGTTTGGTGTCTGCTGGTCATTAAGATGACAGTTGATTCTGTTAATTTCTGTCGCTGGCTGTCTGTGTGCTGCACAGTGCTCCCATTTCCTTGGACATTGTGGCCGTGGAGCCTGCAGGCTACTTTGTACGTACAGAGAACACTTTGATGGCTGTTATCTGGAGAGCTGCCTGCGAGTATCACACTTCTGTACCTTTATATGTTCATGATAAACAACAAAGAATAGAGATGTCATTCAGCTGTGATTCACCACCTTACCCACAACAGGGCAGAATATTTTTCTCTCCCTCTGAAGGCTGGGGGGAAAGATCTGTTATTTTTTGTATTTCCTCTAAAGACGGTTAATCATTGTTCCATAGTCTGTGCAGATGAAAGGACAAAGAGTTGAAAGTTTATTGACAACGATTCGAGATAGATAAGCTGTGTGAGAATAAAGATATCAGGCCAGAATCTCCATTACTGTCTTAGAGAACACAGGATTCTATATCAGCTGTGACCAAATACATCTCGCCACGTTGTTCTGCTGATGGCCTCGTGCACAGAACTGTGGGCAAGCACAGCATCCTTCAGCCAAACATTTAACGTGCTCAGGAGATTCTTCCAGACAGTAATGAAAGCAGCACCACTGCCCATTATGCTGAGACTTCAAGTGTGTGGCCATCAGCATGATGTGCTGCTGCTCTGTGGGCTCCTGGGCAGGCAGTGGTGGCACCTGGATGCAGCACTGTGTGGGTCTGCAATGCGAGGTGGCAGCTGCAGGGGGTGCTGAGAGGTCTGTGAGGATGGAGCTGTGGCAGGGGGCAGGCAGCAGCTTGGGGTTGGGGTGGGAGCTGTGACATCTCCCGTTATTTGATTGCATCTCTGCTGCCCTGGAGGCAGGGTGTTGGATGGAGCATCGTTGTACAAAGCAAGGGGGGAGCAAGAGGGTTTGGCGAGGGCTGGGCAGCACTGGGAAGTTTGCAGCTGTCACGTAGAATTAATTTCAGTACTATCTGGGGATTAGGAAACGCTTTTTTTGCACACAGTCCTCCAGCCTTGCCTTAGTAACCTAGAAGCAGTTTGCCTTACAAAGCCAAAAGAGAGAAGAGCAGGCTTTTAGTGTCAGTTCTGTGCATGCTGACATGAGGCTTTTATTGCTTCTGCTGTAAAATTGTGTTAGGGTTTGGAGGGGATGCAGCCTCTGGATTCCCTAGGGGGATGTGTCAAGAAGATTCTCTGTTGCCTAGGGAAAATGCATGGCTCTCTGTTACTGTCTGAAGCTCACGGGAAAGTGCGTCGCTTGGGCAACGTGACCTCCTGCTCTGAAGCTCTGCTGTGACCCTCACAAAAACGTTTGCTCTTGTGTAGCAAAAACGAGGTGAAAATGGACAGCTCTGTGCAGTTCCTCAAAGCTCAGCAATAATTATTTCAGGGTCTATTTTTCATGATTATTAAAATGCTTTAATGTTTTCTTGTCCTGCTGTTCCTAATGACCCTCTGGAAACTTGGACCGTCTCTTTTTGAAGTCTTGTGGTTAATTAAACAGAGCCAATTTATACAAAGCTTTCCCATGAAATGTGGTAATTTTTGCCTGTATGTTGGTGAGAGATTGTGCTAATATGGGAAGTCCAAGTAATGTTAGCACCTCTTCTTTTTAGAATAATAAATTCCCTGAGACATGGAGGCATTAAAGGAGGAAACAATGGTTGTAAATAAAGCTGTAATTCAGGGTTCTCTATTAGACTGAAGTCACTCTCTGTTCGGTGATACTCGTGTGCTTGTCTCTGAATTAGTGTTCAGCTAAAAGTTACCTCAATAAACCGAGATGAGACTAAGATAAACGACTTGCCCTCCAGCAGAATAAATATTTCAAATAAAATCAACTCTAGACAGTCCAGTCAAGCAACTATTGATCTCTAAAAGCCTGAACTTAAACCCAATGAATATTCCAGAGATCAGCTCTGTGCAGCCTTCCTAAATGCTGATCAATATGCAATTACTTCCCCTGAAAACATTTCTTGTATTATCTAGCCTGAGAAGTACTTTATGTTCAGCTTTCTGTATGGGGAAGGTGGGGGTTTCTTCCTTCCAGCTGACCACCAGGCTGAGCTCATCAGGCACACTCCTTTATTAAAGTGAGTTATTGCCAACTCTAAATCCTGCTCCTTGTGGGGGGACAGTATTTGTCTGGTGTACCCACCAGGGCTCCCCTGCCTGTTCTATGCTAATGTTTGTAAGGTAGTAAAGCAATAACTTCCTCAGTAGTTGAGAGAGAATAAATATATGTATGCGTGTGTGTGTGTGTATATATATATATAAAATATAAAATGAAATAAAAAGAAAATAGGAGGTAGAAATAAAAATAATGAAAAGAAATGAGAAGATAATAGCTTGTCGTCAGCTGCAGTTGTGAAAAGAGCATCTGTCGGCGTAATGTTTTGGCTCCTTGAAGGAAATCTTGCTCAGAGCTTGTTCTCTGGCTCTCTGTGACTTCCCTTGTCACATTAATTTCCCTTTTCATGCCGTCTCTTTGAAGCAGTGTAGTCCAAAGCTCTTCATGTCCCTGGGAAGTTTAAGTTGCACCTTTCTTTTTTTGTTTCCCCACAGAGAAAAGAAGATTTCCCGCAGCAGTGCCCTGAAGGTGCTGGATCACGCCATGATTGGACCCGAGGGCACAGATAACTGCCACAAATTTGTTGACATTCTTGGCCTGAGGACCATCTTTCCACTCTTCATGAAATCACCCAAGAAGATCAAGAAGGTTGGAACCACTGAAAAAGAGCATGAAGGTAGGTCTGTTGCCAGCCCCATCGCTGCTGCTGCAGCTCCCAGCCCCGTGCAGCCTGCCTGTTCACTGCTGCTGTGCTGGCTGCTGATGACATGAATGCCCTGCTTGTTTTGGTATCAGCAGTTCCTGGCAATTCCATTTCATGTGCTGTTAATAAGTTATTTTACTCCTGTAGGGTCTGTTGTTTGAAGCTCTTAACTCTTTGATGCAAAACTCTTTTGAAAAGAGTAATGAGGCAACTACAAATGTCACCTCAAAAGCAGTGTTTTCGTGGCTCTGGGCACTGAAGTGTGACTCAATGAACATCAAGCATTGCAGAAATAAACTGCACGCTTTTGAAGTAGCTTTTTTTTCTATTCTTCCTTCTCTCTCCTGAAAAATTCTGTCTAAACAAAAATGTGCTCTGGAATATTACTGCGAGACCCTGTGAATCTGGGGTCACAGCCAGCCTGCTTCTGGTAACATCACCATTTCCATTTTGTTAATCCTTGACTACTCTTTGGAAGAAGCTGTAAATACTTCCAGTGATGCCTGAGATGTTGTGCCTGCTCATTACTCCTCCTGGTTCTGTAAGAGATGAATACTGTCAAGAGCTCATGAGGTGTGAGTGGGTCTCAGGCTTACCCAGTATCCATCCTTAACTGCTGCAGCAAGCCGTGGGAGAGCAGCTGGAAAACAGCAACAAAAAGGGAGCTCTTAACCTTGGCACCAGGTCAGTGCAGTTGGAATCAGACACCCAGGAGGAGAGGTGGGGAGGGGGTGCCTCCTGCTGCCCTGCGAGTGGAGCTTGTTGCCTGAGGCAGCAGCAGAGCTGGGGCAGGTTGGGCAGACTGCAGCGGGTTGTTCCTTCCTGGCAGGCAGGGAGGTGAGGAGAAGTGACAGATTCAGCAAGCGGCTGTTTTCTTCTTGAAAAATGTGCCAGTGGTGAGCTGGTAACAGTGCATTTGTTTTGGAGCACCATCAGAAAGTTGCTAACATTACATTAATGAGGGTAATGGCTTGGCAAGGCAGCTCCTGGAAGGCGATGCTGAGGGGATGGTTCTGTGGTTGCACTGAAGGGATGGAGGCTGGGGGTGCTTTGAAATCTTCATCTATTGTATGAAAATACAATTATTTGATTCTTCTTACCCACAGAAGCCTCGAGCTAGAATATGGGCTGCTGAGTAGTGAGATCTGGGTCTGCAGCCTGCATCACTGACTTAACTTTTCATTCTGCTTCATCTGCAGCTGACATCCATGTGCAGCATTGGCTGCTGCGAGCATCAGGTAGCAGCTTGGGGAGCCATAAAGAGATCGGAATAGTTCCCTGAAGGGACCTATTTCTGTAATAGAAAAAAGCAAATCTGCCTTTGGGAAAATGGGGTTATCTGTGCAAATGGCCTTCACTGATATTCAGAAGAATGTTTGTTCACTAATATTCAGAAGAAATGCTGGGCGTTAATATATGGAATTTCAGAATGAGTTTTATTAAAATAAACTCTCGAATGCTGTGGTGCCAAATCTGGTCTTTTTTGTAAGAATAAGACTGATCTTCTGCTGGGATAGCATTCGTGTACGTGTCAGTGTGTCTGATGAAGAAGCATCCCCTTAGAGGATTAACTGGGGTCGCTTCGTAGTGGAGGCATTGGTGAAGCAGCTCTGAGGGATCAGCACTGTGTGCAGCACTGCAGGGCTCTGCTGGGACGTGGGCACCCCTGGGGCAGGGACTCCCCTGGTGCCTGGATGCATTCCCCAGCAGTGCTGTGTGCGCAGGCTCTGGGTAATTCTTCAGGTTTGGGGGTGAGATTGGAAGTAATGCTTCTGTATTGCAGATTTTTGGGATGCAGGTGATGTTGTATTGAATGCTGTGTTTCAAAACTGCTCACAGAGCTGGTCAGCATATCTCGGCTGTCCATAAAGGCAGAAGGATTTGGGGCTCTGGACTTCCCAAGCCAACTGTCAGATCCAAGTGCTGGATTCCAACTTGAAATTCTTGAGCAGACTCAGTGAGCTAAAAATAGAGAGCACCAATTCCTTCTGAATTAGAGAGGCTGTGGCGAAGCAATCAGAGCTTGTTTGATGGGCTGCATGTTCTGCTCTTTCTCTATACAGTTATTGCAGTCTAGTTTTGCTCACTTGGAGAGTCTAATGAACTATAAAAGGATGTTTGTTCAATTCATCTTAATTTAAATGCCTTCTCTTGACTTAGATGTCAGTTTTACTTAGGAATACTTAATTTGATAACCTGAGAAATTAGTTCAGCCAATTTCCAAATGAGAATTCCTATCGCTGTGGGTTTTTTTTCTATTCACCCTCCAGCAGGAAGGAAGCCTCCCTTGGAGCCTGTCAGCTGCACACAACCTTTAAAAACAACAGCAGCAGAACCTCTTCCTTAGTCAGTATGCTCTTACTCTTCTGCGACGCACGTTGAAAGTTGGCAAAGCCCTTGGGAATGAATACCTGCACAGATAAGTTCCCTGAGCATGGAGAACTGAAAGGGCAGCAACAGAACAGCAACCTGATAGCAAATGTCTTTGGTGAAAGAAAGACCTTCAGTCAGAAGGCAGGAGGCATCTTTGTTTGGTGGCCTACTGAAACGAACACCCAGGGTGTGCATCAGTCTGCTTAACCAGACCTTTATTGTGCCAATTTGTTACTTTTGCCATCAGCTTTTCCAAACAGGACAGGAATTTGTTATTTGAATGAGCCGTGATGCAGAGTGCAGTGTTGTGTGTGCATCAGTTCAAGTTAGCATTCTTTGTTACAAGAAATCACAAAAACAAACTTTTCTCAGTCATTGGAATTTTGTCCTATGCAAAGCGTTGTGTTCTGATTGCTGCTTGCTGGGCTCTGCGTTTGGGGTTGGACCTTTCCAGGCCCCATTTGCAGATTGGTAACATTGTTATTTCATGCCACTGTCAGTGTTTCCAAATAAGATTTTTCTTTGCAAAGCGTTTTGAGATACCTAGAAGGCTTCTCCTTACAAATGTGAGTTATTAGGATGTGTGAAAGCAGGTAAGCCTGCAGGATGCTCCAGCACTTGAGCAGCGTGTCCTGGTTCTGCAGTAATGCTGTAAAGGGACTGGGGCACCAGCAGAGCATGGGAGTGGAATCTCCTGTGGTTCCATGGCAGTGCTGTGCAGCCTCTATCTGTACGGTGTGTGCATCTGGCACCTGTGCAGGAGCTCAGGGTCGCCCCCATGGCCCCATACTGGGTGCACTAAGCCACCTGTGCCAGAGCTCTGGAACTGTCAGTAGCAAATATCCCTGAGGTCTTGCTTAGGTTATATGTAGGTGGTACTTTCTGTGTCATGCTCTTGGGCTGCACGCCAGCCTGGGTGCTTGCACTGATACAGAATCTGTGCTCCTTGTAAGTCACTTTTTCCAGGGTGGCTGAGGAAAAGCAGAGTCAGTGCAGCAGGGCTGTGGAAGCCTTCTTGGCTTGCTTGTGGATGGGAGCTGCCCACACACCCCACAAACACAGTTTGCTGCTTGCACTGCTGTGCTGCTCCCGCTCACTGTGCTGGAAAGGAAACCCAGCTCATCGAGGCTATGTGTGGGAGTGGTAATAGTAAATTTGATGGCATGTTACAGAGAAAATAAGTTCTTTCTTCTGATCTCAGCATGCAATTTTCATTTTGTTTCTTCAGAACATGTCTGCTCCATCCTGGCCTCCCTCCTGCGAAACCTGAGAGGGCAGCAGAGGACGCGGCTGCTGAATAAGTTTACAGAGAATGACAGTGAGAAGGTGAGTGAGTGAGTGTGCTGCTGTGTGCCTGCTGCCCTGCCTGCAGCCAACAGGCAGCAGTGCTGGGAGGGTGCCTGGTAAGGCCGGGTGCCTGCAGGCACGTGCTGAGTTACTAAAAAGCAGCCCCTGCTCCTGCATGTGGAGACCTGTACGCTCACATGGCGTTGTTCTCTTGTTCTTGTTGCTGCCTGCAAACTGGAGAACAGACAGTGCCTCTAGTGCTTGGCCTCCTGCATCATAAGCACTCTTCATAAGCACTCTTGTTTCCTGATGTGTGTGGAAGCAGGGGCTCCCGGTGCTGCGCTGTGTCTCTCTGCTGAGGGCTGACCCTGTAACATGTTGTGCTGCCTCTGACAGGACCAGGCAGGGAAAGGTGCCTGTTTTATCTAGTGAAGCTCTTTTGTAGCAGTTCCAATAGTACACACTTAGCATTCTCCATCCGTCTTCTAAAATGCCTTGCTTTGGTGGTGTTTAGTCTGGGAAATTCTATCCACAGTATTTACGTGATAGTGGATGGATCAAATAGCTGTGAAACAGTAACAGCAGCTTTTGCAAACCAGTAGTTCTCAGGGGATTTGTAAATTCTGCCGCTGGGGAAAAGCTGGTTCTTCTGTATTTCTCATCAGTGTGTTTTAAAGGTGTTTTTTCATAACTCATTCTACCAATTGCAGAACATTTCCTGTCACTAGGAAGGGTTTCGGTTGCCTGATACAGGGAGCAGGAAAGCCAAGGTACCTCATGCGTTTAACAGAAGTTTGACAATTGCATCCATTTTAGACAGAAGAGTTCATTTAAGAAAGCAGGAGAGCTGGAGAACCAGAACACAGAGAGAGAGAAACAGGGAGAGTCAGGAACACATCTGTTTGCTTCCTTTTAGCTGGGGCTGATGAGGCTGTATTGTGATATGGGATTACATTCAGATGCTCACAGACTCAGCATGCTCATCTGTCCAGCACTTGCAGCAGCCTTCCAGTGCATTCCTTCCTGTGATTGACAGAATTACCTGTTATTTTACAAAGATTGCAGCTGGGAGGAAAACAGCATAGCATTAAGGATAAGATGATTGCATTGTTCTTTTTCTCTTGCTTAGGTCTATCTCTTCTGCCCTTGCAGGTTGATAGGCTGATGGAACTGTATTTTAAGTACCTGGATGCCATGCAGGCAGCTGATAAGAAGATTGATGGAGAGAAACATGTATGTATTGCATAAGTTGTACTACCACATGTCTTTGCTGCTTCTGCATGGGCACTGCACTGCACAGAGCTGCTGATCTGCCAGCTGCCCTCCCAGATTCATCCCCATGCTGTTACCCCTCAGCTTTTATTGCCTCCAGCTTCTGGTTCCCTCAGAGATGGGCTGGGAATTCACTCTCCGCAGTGTTTCTGCCATTTCTTAGAGTGAATTTTACTAGGAGGGCTTAAGTCTGTGCTTTGCTGTGCCTTCACTTTCACTTGGCAGAGATGTTGCTTGTTTTGGCAGATGGAGAGTAAGTGAAATGCAGAGAGTGCACATGGTAATGTGCGAGGATTCCTACCCTGGTCTGCAGAGTTCTGATCGCCTGCAAGGAAACCTCTATTTTGATTAGCTAGATGAGGCCAGAGCCAAAGCCTGGTGCTCTCTGAGCACACCAGCAGCAAATCGTTTTGAATGACACGAGCTTGGGTATCGCACAGTACTTTCTTGGAGCTGAGTCTGGAACAGGAAGAGAACGAGCTGTCGGAGTCAGGAAGCAGCTTGCAGAGCTGTTAGCGAGCTTGGCGTGCTTCCCACAAGATTATCTGTATCAGCACAGAGGAGGGCATGAGATTGATTAGTGCTGACGGAGATAATCACCGCAGCGCCGTCCCCCTGTGGGCACTCGGCGTGCCCCGGCTGCAGCCCCCAGCAGCCTCACACACAGCCGTCCCCACGCTGCCAAGGCTGCTGCTCTGAGCACCAGCAGACATGCTGGGGGGCACCGGAGCTCAGCAGCAAAAGGCACGGGGCTGAGAGATGAATGGAGCTGATGCTGCCAGCGCCTGGGCTCCGTATGGACAGCTGCAGCCTCGCAAACGGACGGTGGCCTGGAGACAAACGGCCTTTACCCTCTTCTGCTATCCCTCTGCTCTCCATTCATCCACCTCAAAACAGAAGAAATTATTTATTCTCTGTGTTTCGATGTTGCTGTGTGGGTTTTAGAACTCAAGAAGCAGAGCTATTTTTTTTTTTTCTGGCTGAAATCTCACAGTGTTTGGGCAGCTGCTGTACAGAGCTCTTAAAGGCAGCACGCAGAGCCAGTGTGTGTGTACTCTGTATCCAAGGAAGTCCTGAAGTAGCTACAGATGTTAACACCTGTAGCAAACAGCCAGCACAGAGCGGGGGTTTGGGTTGAAGGGAGTTGTTTGGGTGTGAAGCAGCTTGTATAGAAGCTGTTTGATTAATAATAATGTTCCATTCATGTTTAGTGGGACACAGGAGAAGGGAAAACATAAGCGTTCAGGTTTTCCTCTCGTATCCAGAAGCCAGTGTGCTTTTGCCCTGCTGCAGGGCTCTGCGGGCTGGCCTGGCTGCCATAAATGGATCTCAGTTCTTCGCTCCTATTAGTGCTAGTAATAGGATTTGGCAGAAACATCCCACATGTGCTTTGACCTTCTGCAATATATTTCAACGGAAAATATCAAAGTGTTGTGCTGAGATTTACTCATGCTGCATGTCACCCCTGAGAAGCAGATTTGTACTCCGCATGTGAAGGACGCTGGTATTCAAAGCAGTGTTCAGAGCCTGGTGGTAAAGATTAGAAGGCTTGGAGGCTGGGCTGGACTAGACTGGAAGTTTGTCCAGTTCCAATCCCGATCACCTCTAAGCACCACAGGTGATAGCGTGTCACCAAGTTACTATTTTCACTTGTGTCCCCACTCCACAGCTGGGAGATAAAATGTTTTCCTATTTCTCAGAGTAGTTGTGAGATTAAATGCCCTAAAATATGTGCACCGTGTTGTTTGTGTTCTGGTGACAGGTCCATAAACTTGAATTACATCCAGTACTATCATCACATGTCCCACAGCTCCACTTTTCCCCAAACTAAGCAATTCCCAGCAGAACTAACATCTTCGTCTGTTCCAGCACGGAACAGAGTCTTTCAAAGTTTGTTATTATTGTTAGAGCTGCCTTGTGAGGCCTTTTAAGCAGGGAGTGCATCAGCACAAATGCTCTCTGGGCTCTCCGACGCACAGGTCCCCAGTGACAGAGAAATGCCAAAGCAGCATTAGATTTTTATTATTATTATTATTCTGTTTTGTGTGCGCTGGCAGGGCAGTAAGCAGCAGGTGAATAAGCTGCTCTCTGAATAGTACAGAGTAAGGTCTGTCTAAATATTACCTGATAACTCTTATCCTTTGTAAGACAATAACATAAAGCACCAGGAACTTAGAATCGCCCTGTTCTGGTAGCTGCTGGTGAACTCCTCCATCAGAAGGGGTCAGAAATGTATCTGCTCTGCTTTGTGTGCCTTCCAGTTCTGATTGGGGCCCAGGGTTTCAGAGTGCATTAATGGTTATTTGCAGTCATTATGAAGTACATTTCTGCTTTCCAGAAATAAATTGCCTTTTTTCCCAACATCCTGAGTGGGGTTAGAATATTGGGCACGGTGTTCGTGAAATATGATGTTGAGCTTCACTTCTCACTTGGAACGCTCCCGGGGTTATGGATTTCTTTGGTACTCAGCATTCTAAAATGGTCAGTGGGAAATGGTCTGCTGAGATTTGAAGAGGCTCTGGTGGATTCCTCAGGCAGAGGTGGGCAGAAGCTGTCATTCTGCCCATCAGCCCAGGGAGCTGCCTGCCTCTGATAGGATTTATGGGCTGCTTTAGTGTTTGCAGTTGTTGCTCATGAATCATTGAAGTGGATGTGTGAACACAGTCCTGCAGAAGCTAGGCTTTGTCACTTGGGGGGCTTTTGACCTTCCTCTGGTGGTTGAGGACATTGTTAGTGCTCCAGAAGCCAGGAATACGGATCCTATGCTGCCCCAAAGGAGAGAAAAAAAAAAAAGACACAATGAGATTTTACAGGTTCAGCCTATCCTGAGGAGAGAGAGAAAGAGAGATTTGAGTCTGATGGACAGAGTATCCTGGTGTAAGTCTTGCATTACAAGAAGTGGAAACCTGATTATACAAAGAACGATTGAAGGTATCATACCTGGAGTTTTATCTTCAGTAGTGCAGCCGGCATAAGAAGCTCCTGCCCTTGCAGTTCTCTTCCCTTCCCTTTCTTTTAGTGATCTGGTTTATAGCTCAGCCCTTCAGACTGGCAGTGAAGGCGTGGGAATTGCTGAGAGTAGGAGGGAGGGGAGGAATTTTTTAAGCCAGCTTTTTGCAAAGAGCAGTTGTTGTAAAACTGCATCGTGAATCTGGACGACGAGACAGAACGTGGTCCAGCAGGGGAGCATCCCTTCCTCTCCTGTTACCCGGCTGTTTGCTTCCGTGGGATCTGTTCAGAAGCGATCAGAGAAGATAAAGCCACGATTAGCCTAATTGCAATGAGAAGGATTGCTTTGCTGCGAGCAAAGTCTGCTCTCAGCCTTGCTGAGGGATGGTAGCTGATGCCTGAGGAAGGAGGAGGATGCAGAGAATGCTTTGGGCCCTGACGCGTTGGCTGCGTGGAGCAGATGTGATCCCTGGTGTAGCAGCAGCTGATCCATTGTATCTTCAGTTTTTGAGTCTTTACCTGACACCCTGAGGCCTGTCAGTCCTGCCTCATTAGTGCGAGAGAAGCTCATTTTAGCTTCACAGAAGCCCATCTCATTGCTGTCTTCTCCCATCAGCAAGGGGCATCTCAGCACATATTGCTGGCAGATTAGAAATGGCATCTGAGTGCTCATTTGGAGGTTAGCGACTTGACAGCTTTGAAAGAGAGACAAAGTGGAAAGGTGGCTATTTGGTACTGTACGGAGGCAGATTAGCATTTAGAGGCTGATGGTGGTTTTTTTATTGTTTTTAATAATAAAAAGGATGTGGAAGAAAGCACCTAAAACTCTACCTGTGTTCTAATTCGTATCTGCTTAATTCACTGGCACGAAATTATTTTGCTTCTGTGTTGAGAGGGGCTCTTAAGGCTGCTGCCTTCCTGCGTAATCAAATCGGCGCTTGTCTGGATTCTGCTCCTGTGATCACAGTGCTGGGATCAGAATGCAGAGCAGAAATGGCCTTTGTTTCCTGCTCTGGCGATTCAGAATCCTTGTTGCCTCTCGATGTTTTTCTGTTCAGGAGTTCAGTGCTGTTGAGAAGAACAGCCATTGAGCCTGTGTGCACTGAGAGCATAAGCAGTGGTTTTGGGAGTGAGTGCCTTGTCTTTTTCCTCGAACGAGGTTTTTGGATGTTTCATTGAATAGCTGCCTACCTCTGGTTGCCAAACTCAACATTCTTCAGCTTTAGAGCCTAGATTTGGCCAGATTCGTTCAGTTTGGCATCCTAGGGTGAGGAAAGTTGCTGCTTGCACAAAATTGGATTTCTTCTTTTCTGGCAGGAGCTTGCCTGCAGGTTTTGCCCAGTCACGCCTGTGCCTGTGATTTTGAGAGTCTGGAGTGAATGGCAGTCATGCAGATACCAGTGTTGAGGCATCCTGGGGTGTAGCCTGTGCAGTTGGCTTTACAGCATTGGTAACTAGGCATTGTTCCTTGAACTTGCCTCATCCTCTCATTGGCAAACTGGGTTCTTAGGAGGAATGGGAAAGCATTTCATCACCTGTGCTTTCTGTGTTCAATTTTGGGAGGCAGCAATAAAAATTGCAGCTCAAAGTCACTTAATCAGATGTGTGTATGGTGGAGCCCAGTGTGCAGGGCTGATGTTCCTTCCCGTGCCTGGAAGACTCTCCCTGTGATCAGACAAAAGGGTTTGGTTGGACGAAACAAGAAGATCTGGTGGCTGAAATCAGCTTTGGTGCTGGTGACCTTGTGTGTGTTTGCCTGGAGCGTGTGTGCGTGAAGGAAGCTCTGTGAGCATTACAGGTACAGTGCTCTCACTGGTGATGGCTCTAATGAGGAAATATTGCTCTGCTGGTGCGTGCCCACCTGCCAGCCTGCTGCATAATAAATCACATGGGCTGCAGTGAGCTCGCAGGGTGTGACAAGCTGCTTCCTTTATCCAAAGACAAAAACAAAAACCAAACCCCCGAAATGCAAAAGGTCGTATGTGCCATCAGTGATTGCACCCTGTTGGTCGCTGAGGAAAGTCAGGGTGGGCTCACCCTGTGACGTGGAAGGCCTCTCTCTGCAGGGAGCTGCTCAGGGCTCGTTGCTGGGCTGCTTTGCTGCTGTTGTGAACCAGTAAGTGCTCTGTCTGAGGATGGAGCAGCCTCCTGCATTCTGCCTTCAGGCTCTTTTAGCAAAGCACCCTCTGTGCAGGCAAAGGAAGAACCATCCCGTGGAAGCAGAGCTCTTGTGCTGGCTGCAGCTGGAGGCTCAGCCCCATCGCTGTGCCCAGCCAACGGCTCTGGAGGAGAATGGCTGCGAGTAGTGAAACTGTACCGTGCAGAAGTTGAGACCTGATTTCTTATCCAGCAGTCAGTGGTGAAGTTAGGAGGTCTGTAGGGCTTTGAGCTGCTGGAGTCGCGTTCTGCACTGCTGAACAGCACCCTCAGATGGCCAGTAAAGGAGCATGGGCTTTGTTCCACCTTGACAAAGGACTGGTCTGTTTCCTATTCACAGTCTCTGATCACTGGGTTTAGAAGTGTGATTTCTGTGTTGAAATTAAAACGTTAGCTTGTGGATGGACACACTTCACACCAGCAGAGACAAGAGCGAGTTCAGAATCGAGTGAAATGTTTTGTGGATTTAAATACGTGATCAAAAGGAGTACTTCTGTGGTAAGAAGTGTATGGATGTTTTGGGAGAACAAAGCATTTCTTAAGGAGCTGCAAATATCACCAGCATCACTCATCACCGTGAGTAATGGGAAGTTCTCTGAGAGGCAGCCTTGACCCCTTTTCTGTGCGTTGCTTTCCAGGACATGGTGCGCCGAGGAGAGATAATAGATGATGACATGGAAGACGAATTCTATCTCCGCCGCCTGGATGCTGGTCTCTTTGTTCTGCAGCTCATTTCCTACATCATGGCAGAAATCTGTAATGCCAATGTTCCCCAGGTAAAGCTGTGTACAGAGCTGATGGGTCGCCGTGTTTCCATCTGTGATACAAATGAGACTAATCCTTGCTAATATTGGTCGTGTGATATAATAATGAAAAATATTGCAAAGATAGCCTTGCTTGTATCATGCAAATATTGCCTCTTAATTCCTTTTTTGGGGAGGAATCTTGCTTGTTGCCCTGTGTCCATGCAGCTTTGTGAAGTTACAGCAGTGAGGAGGGCAGTAGTAGGTACAGGAGCTGATGGTTACCACTGAGTTCATGCAGGCTGCCATGAGCAAGGTCACAGTTAGAAACTGGAAGGCCCTGTTTATACCACTGCTTGAGTGCTGAAAGGGAATATCTCTTGGAAGGCCTCTCAGAGACACAGACTGCAGATGGGGACTTTTCCTGACCTCTGTAAAATACTGCTTTTTTTTTTTTGGCATGGCTGTGTTGGGGTTTGTGGCTGTATCTTGTGGTTACCTACATGTATGCCATTGTACCTTCCTGAATGTTTTAAGTGCTCTGGGACTGCGGACCAGCAAGCCTGAACTGGCTTTTGTGGTTCTTGTGGTTTCCACTCAAAAAGAGTGGAAAAAGTGGGGTTGTGCATGGCTTTGTGTTCTGATGAAGATTCCTTCCTTCTCTTTCCTGATCAGATCCGTCAGAGAGTCCATCAGATTCTGAACATGAGAGGCAGCTCCATTAAAATCGTTCGACACATACTGAAGGGTGAGTTGAGATATTCCTGTGCGTGTTTCATTCTGTACCAGGGACAGTTTGGTCAGGGCTCTGTAGGATGAGCCTTTGCACACCATTGTCCCAGATTTCAGGAGCATCTCTGAGCAGCAGTTATGATGTGAGATCTGACCAGGGCTGAAAGCCTTGATAAGAGCCTTGCCTTGGAGTTAAGATGCTTGCTGTTGTCTGCTGTCACGTAATGCTACAGCACTTCATGCTGCTGTCAGCTGCAGACTGACTGGCTCACGCTAGAATGCTAGAGTAAATATTTAAGAGAAGTGTATACACATGCTAGAGGATAGAATAGTGGAGTCTCATCTTTCATTAACATGGCCCTGCTCTTTACCATCTGCACCATATTGGTATCCGTGGTGTATTTGTCTTGTTCTTAGTGTCAGATTAATATGGATTATAGCATTAAAGTATCCTCTGTAGCTTTAAAATGTAGCTGTTGTGATTTGCAGTCCTGATTCTAAAGTACTGCTTGTTATTTTGAATGCTTATGTTGAATTAGAGCAGTGCTTATTTGAGCTGTGTCTCTCATCTGTCGCCTGCTGTCCTTCAGCAGAAGCAGACAGTTAGACTGAGGGGGAGGGGACAGGGATCAGGGCTCTGTCTGCAGCCCAACCTGAGCTGTCAGCACTGATCCATCGCCCCTGGAGGTGCCTCTCCTCGTGTAGCAGAGATCTGTGCTCCTGAGGGGCTGTGCAGGTCTTGGAGAGGAGGATTTCTCTCATGAAGGGAAAGAAAAGTTGTCAGCATGCTTGGGATTCTGGGCTTGGGGCCGTGTTGTTTCAGTCTCTCTGCTTTCTTTGGGAATAGCAATGATAGCAGGTATTAAAAAAAAAATAATAAAAAAAAAGAGTGATTTTCTGACAGCATGAGATTACCTGGAGCTACAGGCAGCTCTTTGGCCTCATGCTTCCCCAGAAAGTTCCCCAGAAGCAACGTTTGCTGCTTCCTGCCTCCAAATGCCCATTTGTACCTTAGAACATGGCACATTTCTCCTTTCATGTGTGACCAAGGCCACAGGTGCTTCAGAGCCTTCCCTGCACTGCACCTCATGTGCCAGCACACCCCGTGTTCCCCTCTGTGCCTGTTGGCTCACATGCTGACCGGGGGCAGCTGCATGAACACTTCATCCCATTCCTTCTTTCACAGACAGTGACTTGCATTGTGAAACTGTTGTAATGGTGTTATCATGTCTGGTGAGCTGCTTAGAGAAATACAGATTGTACAGCAGTGTCAGCAGGGATGTGTTTGCTTTCTATAGAGACCTCAAATGGCACGTTAATAATAGGAATGATGGGTGCATTATTTGGGGCTTTCTCTTCAGCTCTTCCCCAGCTGTCACACTTGGCAGAGCTTTGAGATTCGTGCCGTCACAGTTGTCAGTAACTTTAGGAAGGAACTTCTTGGTGGGTCCTTGGGAAGCGCAGGGCTGGGGTGGCCCGAGGTTCCTGCCAGGCAGGGGTTGCACAGAGCTCATCTGCCATCTTTGCTGGTCACATCTAGCTTTTGTTAGTAGTTATGGCCCTGTTATCGAGTACCTCGTCAGCAAAGACTGGGCCAGCTGTTAGCTGGGGTTACACCACAGTCAAAGCCCTGCCTCTCCAGAAGAGCTGATCCATTGGGCACAGCTTGGCTGGGGGCTGCGAGCACGTCCTGCTGGGGGCACTGAGCAGCTTCTGGAACTGAAACAGAGGAGGCTGTGTTCTAAACGAGGGAGCCTTGCCCTTGGCTGAAGCGTTTCTGAGCTGGGTTGCAGCTTGCTCTCAGGACAGGTGAGGGCCAGTTTATTTTTACTTTTCATTCGGTGTTTCGCTTCCGTTCAGGTTTTATTTGCTATTTTTTGCATACTAATTAGGTGCTTGGTTTTTAGTTTGATTTTATGGCCTACATATTCTCCATGTTTCTCTGGCAACCTGACAGCTGATGGATCCCCTGGGGTTGCTCAGAATTACTTATGATGCAGGCGAGGAAGCAGGACTGTTTCTGTATGGTAGGACTTCCAGGGGGAGGAGCAGGCAGGGAGAGCTGGAGGCTCATCAGCTGCACTCCTGCAGGCTGACCACTTGCCCTGCAGTTTCTTTCCCTTGAAGATCAGCATCCCTGCAGTGGGACAGTCAGCTCATCCCATGGAGGTGTGGCTGAGCAGTGCATGTCATGGCTGGAAGGGGTGCTTGGGGCAGGGAGCAGTCCCTGCAAACCCCAGGGCACCTCTGGGGCCTATGGAGAGCTGAGCCAACCTGTTAGCCTGTGTAACCAGCAAGGGGTGGCAGGGATGCTGTAAGGACGATGCTAAATTTGGCCTGTGGTCCCTCTGTATGTGCAGGCTTTATGGCTTCCAATATCCATTACAAGCTTCAATATTTCCTTATTGATTTTTACTGTTCTGTAACCATTGTATTTTGTCTAATGAAGCAGAAACCGATCTCAGGTCCTTTCCCTTTGTGTAGCTACAGCAATGTGTAAGCTCTGTTTAACTGTAGGCAAAGGGAGCTGATGTCTGATTTTTGCTGTCTCACTGAAGTGATGGAATTTTAAATAAGCGAGTAAATACAGAAAATCTCAATGGTGATTTTATTTATTTTTTAAGCCCAGTTCTGAGAGTTTTATCTGCTCTTGTCAGATCAATATCAACCACTGTTGGTACCCCAATAACAGCCTGCCCTGGGAGTTGCAGGGCTCGTGGGCCCATGAAACCAAAATGCTCGGGAGGAAAAATGTGGAGCTACTGGAGAAGGCAAGGGGAATCCTTGTCCTGCTTGTGCCTGCCTGCCGGGCCAGCAGCAGAGCACTGGGGGCACGCAGCAGCCCCATTGCCAGTGTGCTGTGCCCCCACAGCTGGTGGCTGTCACTGCAGGCAGCCTCCCTGCCACCGGGAGCAGCCAGGCACCAGGCAGCCACGCTGTCCTCGTCCTCCAAGCGCTCAGCACCACCAGCAGCAGCAGCCAGGAGAGCGTCGCCCTTGGGCTGCAATAAACAAAGGCAGTTGCATCTGTTTCAGAGGCACTTAGAGTGACAAAGCACAGAAGTGTTTGTGGACAGTGCCTGTTCCCCCTGGGGATCTGTGCGACACAAAGCGCTCTGATAACCGCCCCAAGGGGACAGGGGAGCCTGAGCCCAGCGCTCACCTCATCTCCTAGGCTCCTAATCCTGTGCTGTGCTGGGGCTCAGCTCCCACCTGCACTGTGCAGCCAAACTTTTGCCCCTGGGCTGCCCTGCAGGCAGCTCAGCAGGTGGCTGTAGGGAGCACAGCCGGGAGCTTGCTGCTGTTAGTGAGACGGCGAGCTGCTCCATCACCTGGAGGGAGACTTCCCTGCCTTCATCCCCTTCTCCAGGACTGAGAAGAAGCAGGATTCACCCGCAGCAAGCTGTAGTGCTACTGCCTGCTCTTGTTACAGGTACTGTAGCAGCTGATAAATATTAAAAGGACTTCTTCCTGAGGCGTTGGCAAAGAATTCTGCTTTTTGTATGTGGAGAGAGAGAGAGAATGCACACATGAGGGAAGTCTCCCACATCAGCTAACTTCTCCCTGTCCTCACTCCTTTCAGTGCTCCTATAATAAAGGCTTTGATAGAGCTCAGAGGCATGTAGCAGTGCTGAACGTATAAATATTAAAGCAAACTTTCTCCAGCAACTTACCATTCAGATGCTGAATACAAGCTGTTCAGTTTGTTTAGGAAGAAGGGAAAGAAAAAGAGAGGGCGGAGGCTGGAAAACACCATCTAACCAGGCAGGCTGCACCTGATTCACTGAGATTTGTGCAGATCCCTGCTTTTTTTACAGCTCCAAACCTGCTTTTCATTTTTCCTTTTTAAGCCATCCTTGAATATGTAGGTTCTGGTGACAGAAAGGAGCAAGCTGGGGAGGGAATGAGAGCGAGGAGCTTTAGGTGGATGTCAGGAGAGAGCTGCAGGGGAATTCCTGTCGTGCTGTGTTTGGCCATGTGGGCTGGCAAAGCCTTGATCAGGATCTAGCTGAAGGCAAGGCTTTTGCTTTATAGTTGCATCTTAATTGGTTTGTTTCCTTCCATAGGGTTAAAAACACTCATAGGCTGGGGAATTGATCTCCTTTGGACCAGTTCTACACAACTCCTCCTTCAGGTTGCTTGGAAAATGGACACATCAAACCTGAAGTTAGGGGAGTTTAACAAATGTGTAACAGCCTGACCTCCCCGGGGACTGCAGGTGGCAGAGGAGACCGGCTCTGTGCTGGGCTTCTCGGGCTGAAAGCAGCCAGCCCCACAGCTCTGCACTTCACCAGGCGCTGCTGACTGCTGCTCCCGGGAGGTGGGGCGGCCTCACGGTCTGCCCTTGGGGCGCTGCACGTCCCGGTGCTGCTGAATGACGAGAGCATCGTGTTCCTCTTTAAGTCTCTCTTTGCTACAAAAGCTTTAATGAGGGTCGGCGGATGTTTTGTTAGGCGAAGCTTTAACGCTTGGAGATGGGGAAAGAAAATCATCTCACATAAATTCCCATCCGCTCGTTTGCGGTGCGCAGGGATTTCGCAGGAGAGGTCGGCCGTCGCCGCCTGTGTGGCTCACAGCCTGTTTGTGCTGCTTTCTGTCCTGCAGAGTATGCAGAGAACATCGGGGATGGCAAGAACCAGGAGTTCCGTGAGAGCGAGCAGAAGCGGATCGTGGACCTGCTGGAGAACTTCTGAGGCTCAGGGCTGAGCTCTGCGCTTCCCATGGCCTCTGTTTCCCCTCCTGCTGCTGCTCTCTTCCAGCCTCGATTGCACGATGAAAGCCCTGTTTCTATGAAACTATTCTACGTGAGATGTTGGAGATATTAAAGATCAGTTTGCTTTTTTCTTTTGATTCCCTTGTCCGTTCTGTAAGGCGTCTGCTGTGAGCTGGGTTTACAGCTGCTTACCTTGCTGTAGGGCAGCTTAGGACTTTTTTCCTTCAAATCAGACTGCTGTGACCAGAGCGTGGAGGAACACAACCATCTGCTTGCTGGAGGAGTGGCAAGGAGTGTGATACCAGCCAGGGAGCCGCGCCGGTGTGAGCTGGGGAGGCGGAGGGCTTGGGTCTGTGTGCAGTTTGGCCTCTCCTCAGTGCACTGCCAGAGCAGCAGCCGCTGGGCCTCGTCTGTGTGCACTCTACAAAAGTCAGCCTTCTGAATCTGGAAGTGGGAGTCCGACTTCCTGCAGCAGCAGAGCCTGAAAAGCCCCACCAGCAGCGGGGGGAGGACGGAGTGATGTGAGTGGTGGCAGCCTGCAGCTCGTTTCTGTGCTGCCCTGCTGCCCTTGCAGTGTAATCCCAGATGTTGGCCTGCCAGGTCCCACCGCTCCCCGAGCAGCAGCTCCCAGCTGGGATGAGAAGTGCCTGACACTATTTGCCTGCATCTCTTTTTTTTTTTTTTTTTCCTTCTGCTAAAGTTAATGACTGTCATCACAAAACATCGCTGCTCCAGCAAGCTGGGCCCTGCCTAATTTAGGGAGATTTGCATGCTGGCAGCATTCATTTTTTATCTCCAAGAAAAATGCATTGTCAGGGAAGCTTAAAGGCTGCCTTCAATCATGACTGTAGCAGGCACTGCTGGCCCGGGTGGCATCAAATGCTGTTATTCAGGGGATCAGCATGGAAACAGTGGCTCCAGCAGCCATGAGGAGCTGCAGAACACATTTTTGGTGCCGAACTTGTTTGAATTCTTCATTTCTTTTTCATCTCTTGTTTTTTAAAATCATTTTCACCCCTCACCTCTTCCTTAAAAAGGTTGGTTTGTTTTTTTTTTCCTTCTACCCTTCAGCTTTGTTCAGTTTGTGACTTTGCACGACTCCTGGGATTCCTCCCTCCCATGCAGTGTTGTGTGTGGCTGAGCTGCTGCCTTCCCTGCTGGAAGGCACTCCGGTGTTGTGCCACCACACCTGAAAGGCAGAGAAGGGAAGGGAGGTGAGGAGGCACTTCTGAGGCAGAACAGGAGGGACTTAGCAAACGTGAAGCGAAGTGGAAAAGTGGGGGATGTACCTTGGGTGAGGAAAAAGTGGGGAGCTGTTGAAAATAGTCATGAAGGTGCCTGAGTGCCCCATGAGGTTGTGGGGTTTGCTTTTGGCTTGGATGTCAGCACGCTGTGAGTGCCATCGCTCCATGTCTGCCCGTGTCAGCCTGGCTCGCAGGCTGTGCAGGAGCAGGGCTGCCTCTCCCCTCGCTGCTCTGCTGGGTTCTGCTTTCAGAAAGCTCCTTTCCCTTCCCCTCAGTGTTTTCCATTCCAGATGCATTAGCTGAGTTACTTAATATGGAGGCTAGACTGGAAATAATTCCCTGCTCTAATGGCCGGGCTGCCAGCTCTCCAGCACTGCTGGAGGAAGTGAGGCTGCCGTGGTGCTCCTGCTTTGCAAGGCAGCGTTTCTGTCACTGCTTTTTCCCCCCTTTTTGCCATTTGTCAGCTCTTCAATCCACCCCACCTGAGCCTGTGGATGGCTCACAGGAGTCAATGTGCTCCACCAGGCTTCTACAGAACAGACAATAAATTATTCTCCCTATCTCCATCGTGTTTGAGAGGCGCAGACCCCCTGCACACGCATTGGGATCCTCTGCTGGGCAGTCTCTGTATGCCGACTTCTTGCTCTGCCTGCTTGTAAACCCAGGCCCCTGTAAGGCAAAACCCCACACGTGGGCTGCACCTCAGGCACGCAGGACTGGGGCTGGGTTGGCTCACAGCAGGGGAACAGGCACGGGATGGAGGCAGCAGAGCGTGAGGGCAGGGAGCCCCATCTGCACCGCACCTCTCGTTGGGCCTTGTTTTCTTGTCTCTGATTGTAAACAGATTTGACTAAAGAGGTAAATTAGAAGTTAATTAGAAAGAACATGATTGATGAGGCGCTCTGCAAGTTTCCTACCGCCCTGTCCGTGCTCAGGAAGGAAGGAGAGGGGGGAGATTCTGCAGCATCACCTTCACCCCCGCCCTGCGCAGCGCTGTGGTACCCAGCAGTGGCACCGAGCCCCAGCCCACAGCCCTGCTCCTCCCCTGGGCTCCAGGTGGGGGAGGAATCTCCTGACATCCAGGCAGAGAAACGGGAGGCACTGAATTGAGGAGATGCTGTCAGAACTGGGCAGTGAGCCTTCAGCAGCACAAGTAAAAGTCACTGAAGATACTTGTTTCATTTCTAGCTTCTTGTATTTAAGATTAATGAAGTAAATAGCAAGGAGGGGGGAAAGGGGGTCTTATTTCTTCCTGCACGTTTAATACTTTGGTCCTTACAGCAGTGGTCTGGGAGCGCTGCAGCAATGATTGGCACCCGTGACGGCACTGCTGTGCACTGGGAGCCCGCGGTGGCTCTGCAGAGGAGGAAGGAGTTAATGGGCTGGAAATGAGCGCGAATTGTTCTCGAAAGTAATAATTCTTGCCAAGTAATTTTCTTCTGCCTTTGCTGCCTGGGGTGACGGTGCCTGGTGTGGGGCTCCCCTTGGGTTGGGAGCTGTGTCCTGTGCCCCCCCCGCTGCCCTCGTGCCTTTAAGGTCTGCGCTCCTCCAGCACGTGCTGTCTGCAGCTCATCGCCTGCCGGCCGATTTGTGCAGGAGGAGGTTGTGATTTGGGGCGTCGGTGGCATTGTTTTCCTGCAGCGCACGCAGACCTTTGCAAATAATCTAATAATGCAGGGATGTCAAACTTGAGCAGCGGAAGGGAATCCTTTTATACGAGGATTGCCAAGTCTCCGAGCGAGCATCAGCACCGCGCTCGTACGGATGCTGAGGGCGTCTGTTCCGTTTGTTCTGCCCGCCAGCGAGATGAACGGCCCCATCTGCTCCCCCAGCAGGCAGCCCTCAGTGGGGCTGAGCCCCAGCCTGGGAGGCGCCGCTCCTCGTGCTGCTCCGCTCCGATCCGTGCGAGGTGTGGGGCGCCGCTCCCCCTCAGCGCCTGCCTGGTGCTGCGGCGCTGGTGGCGGATGGCACCCGGAGCCGGGGTGGGTGGCCGGGCCGTGCAGAGCGGAACCAACGGCGTCCGCAACATGAAACAGCGAGCGGAAAGGCTGGCAGGAGCGGAGATAAGAAACGCTTCATCCTCCAGAGCGAGGCCCTGGGCGTGCTCCTCTGAAGCAGGAGCCCTGCGCGGGTTGCCGGCTGCGTTGGAGGCTCGGCGTGGGCAGATAAGGGCTCTTTGTGCAGCATCCCCCCACCGGGCAGCTGCCGGCTCTGCTCCCGGCTGCGGAGTGAGCGGCCGTTCCCGGTGTGTGGGGCTCGGTGGGGCTGCGCGGCAGCGATAGCGGGCAGCATCTGCTCTGGCCCTGATCGCTGATGAATTAAAATTGAGGAGGAAAATGAAACCTTCCACGTGTGCACGAGATACGAGGACGCGCGGCTCTTCCTTTCTGCGCGGCCGCCTCGTTGTCAGCTCCTCACCCCGCTGCAGCTGCAGGAATCGGCTGGAATTGGGGCTTCATTTGGCTCTGCATACGGAGACGTTCCCAGCTCCGGGAGAAATCGATGTTCTCCTTGCTTCCTCGGGGCGTGATTTAAGTGTGTGCGATGACAGGAGGGGAAGGGGAGCACAGGGGGGTCAGTAGGTAGCCTTGGTTGTGCTGGGGGCGCCAGGACAGCCGCATCCATGGCTCTCCTGCGGTGGTTTGGTGCTTCGTGGAGCGGTGGGGACAGCGCTGTGGCACGGGGGGACCTGGCAGGGGTTGAGGTGGGTCCCACGGTGGGGTTGTGTGTGTGAGCCCCCAGCGCTGCACGCCGAGCCCCCCATCCACGCAGCAGCCGCCGCCCCGGCCCATCCGTCACCTCGCTCTTTCCCTCTTTCCCCCAGCGTGTAACTCTAGAGGGAGTAATGAACTCGAGCAGAGATCAATGCTGTCTGTTCTGCTCTTATGTGGGCTTTATTTTGACACGCCGAAAGCACCGCAGCGCACAGAACTTTTTTTTTGTTTTGTTTTACAACCGCTGCTTTATGGTGGCGGCTGAGCGGCTTCGGGGCTCTGCTGCGTCCCCCGGGCCCTCCGTGCAGGGCTGGGATGGGAAAATCGACCGCTGCGCTGCCCGAGGATCCTCGCGAGGGAGCGAGGGGGGGGGGGGGAGTGTTGTGTTTCCATTGCATTTTCAAGTCCAGTGTAAAGAATCTCTTTGCAGCCAGCATCTGTCATCTCGGTGCAGGGAACACCTGAACGATCTGATTGCCGCTGTTTATCGCGGAGGAAATATCCTTCAGGCGGCTTCGCTCCTCGCGTGCGGCTGTGCCCCCCTCCCCGAGCGGTGCGGGGCTGAGGCTGCGGGGCCGCCGCCTTCGGGCTCTTCGCGTTCTGAACGTTTCAGCACAGGAACGCGAACGGCGCAGGCGGTGCCGG
>NW_024884955.1:138800-208666 GCF_019232065.1 Centrocercus urophasianus
GAACCGTGGGAAAAAAACTTTGGGGGTGTGCGCGGGTCGGGATCCCTCCGCCGGGCGGGGGAGGCTCCGGGCTGAGCCGCTGCACCGCCTCGGCGAGCGGCGCCCTCCGCAAAGCGAGGGAAGAGCTCCGCAGCGCGGCGGCGCCGGGACCGCGGCGCAGCCCCGGGGACGCGGCTCGGCCCGGCGGCGCCGCCGCTCCCCCCCGGGACGGAGGCGGCACGATGGGCGCCCTGGGCCTGGCCGTGGGGATTTTCCATTACCTGGGGCTCTACCTGCAGCTCGGCGCCGCCTCCCGGCCCCCCCCGTGGGACGCCCCGGCGGAGGGCAGCGGTGAGCGCGGGCACCGGGAATGGGGACGGTTGCGGGGCGGGGGATAGCCGGCGGGTGGGGCGCGCCCGGGGATCGGTCCCGGCGGTGCGGCTGCCCGGGGCGCGGCGGAGCGCGACCGAACGGCGGCGGCGGCGGAGGCGGAGGGGTCCCGGGGGCCGCGGCGGGGCCGGGTTTCGGCAGCACGGAGCGCTCCGTCGCGGCGGGGGCTCCGCGGAGCGAGGGCGGAGGATCGGGGCTGCGCTCCGCCGCTCCGTTCCCTCGGCCTCCGCCGCCGGGCGCGGTGCAGCCCCGTCTGCATCCCGCGCTCCGCCGCCCGCCTCTCGCAGCGGGAGCGCCGTCTCCCCTCGAGGCTGCTTCCGTCCCCTCGCGTTATCCGTCCCCGCGGATCCGCCGGAGGAGCGCCCGGAGGACGGCGCCGGGATCTGCGTGGGATCGCGGCATCACGGAAGCGGGCGCTGCCCCGCGCCGCGGGGGGCTGAGACCCGAACCGACCGCGGATGCTCGGGGCCGTCGGGGGTCCCTCCCGGCCCCGGGAGCAGCTGGTGGGGCCGGGCTGGGACCGGAGCCGGCCCTGGGGGAGGATCTGTCCCCGCTCCGTGGGGTGAAGGCGAAGGGCTGCGGCCCGTGGGCTGGGTGAGGTGGGTGAGCGGCATGCGGGTCCCGCACCGCACCGCTCAGAAATTCAGCAATCGTTAAAAAAAACCTATGAAATGGTGTCCGTGAAGGAGAAAGGACCGAGGGGAGGGACGTGGAGGTGGGGAGCGCACCTCGGAGCCCCGTTACGGCTTTGGGCTGCGAGCGATTCCGCAGCGACTCCCTTAATCACAACAGAAACCTTTATTAACGGTACTGAAAAGCAGTGAGTAAGTGGGTCATGGATAATAAGCCATCCGTGTTCAGTAGGTGAATACCAATTCGAGGAGAGCCGTGCGCCGTATCAATCGCCGCTCGGCAGGAGGGAGGCGGATGGGTCCCCGCCACCGGGGGCTGCGATCGCTCCCTGCGGCCTCTCGGCTCCCCCTGAGCTCCGGGCGCCACCCGGGGGGTGTCAGCGCTGGGCTCGGCCCGGGCGCAGGCGGTGCAGGAGGGGCTGAGCGAAGGCTCCGTGGCCCCGGGGCAGCGCGCTTTGCCCGGTGGTGATTCCGGCCCCGAGCCGCTCGGTAAGCAGCGCGCGTTGCGAGCGGGAGAGCCCCGTCTCCTTCCCTGCATCATTTGCAAACGGTAGCGGCTCCCATCAATAACCGCTGGCTGAATGGCTGAGGGCTGCGGGAGCGCCGGCCCGGCTCCCCGGGGTGCTGCCCCGCTCCTTTGTCTCACACGCCAATGATTATTCTATCAATTACTTTCATAAACACTTTGCATTGTGCCGGATTTTTTCATGCTTCCTGGTGGGAATTCTCCATCCGATGTGTTTTTCCTGCTGCTGCTCGTGCAGTCATTCAGCGCAATTACTTCTGACACCTCTCCTCATCAAATGTCTGCGCGTTCCTTTCCCTTGAAGAAGGCTGGCAGGCGACGGCCGGGCGCTGGGAATTACTACGTTAGGACGCCGACGGCTGATTTTAAGCTGAGCCAACGGTGCCAGGAGGTGGGGCTGCGGATGGGACCCCCTCAGGGCCGGGGGCTTCGCTGCTGCCGGGGCTGTGCTGGGGACATTGGGCACCGCCTCTGTGTCGGCTGCTTTGGGCTCCATGCAGGACTGTGGATCCCACATCCCCTCCCTGCACACTTTCGCCTCGGCCCCACTGGCAGCTCCCCACTGCAGCGCTTGTGCTGAGGGACCCCCGGGTGGATCCTGCTGTGCTGTGCTCTCCTTGGTGGGGAAATCACCCCGTAACAGACAGGTGCATTCCAGGAGTGCATGATGTGTGCAGGACAGGCTGCCAGATGCTGCCGGGGTCCCTCCAGGAGCCAAAGAACCAGGCCCATTTTTTAATTCTTTTTTTGCCACTTCTACTATCAAATAACTGCTCCTCCTTGTTCCCTTTGGGAGCAAAGTGCTACGGCCAGAGCTTCAGCCCCACACGGCTGCTGTGGGAGCAGGGAGCTCCAGTGCCGGGTGGGAGTGGGGCTGCAATGGCAGAAATCCCCCCAGGTTCTGGGTTGGCTCGGCCTGAAGGCACTGCGAGCTCTGCAGGACGGCGATGGCAGAGGTGCAGCAGTGCCCTGCAGCAGTGAAGCCCCGGTGCTGCAGGGCTGGGCCAGACACGGCCGTGCAGCGGGAAGAAGTCTCACTTCATGGCCGTGGCTGAGGCTGGGGGGCTCTGGGGTCTCTGGGCGGGTGCAGCGGTCATTGCATGGTGTTGGTTCCTCACTGTTTGGGTGACCCAGGGGTGGCGTTGCTGCTTGTAGAGTTGTCAGGAGAAGATTTGGTGGGGTGGGAGCAGGAGGGCGGTTTCACCCTGCAGTGCGGGGCAGCACCTGGCTCTGCTTGGGGACACCGCTGTGCCGCAGCCCCTGCAGCTGTTGGTCCCACTGAGGTTGGGGTCGGTGCTGGCACAAAGCAGGGGACACACAGCTGTGTGCCCTCCTGTGCTGCCCTTCCTGCGCTCTGCTGCGGGGTTTTGGGGAGGGGAGAGAGGGGGGCAGGAGGCAGGGGCAGGATGAGCGGAGCGCGTGGCCCTGCTGGCAATTAGTGCTCGGAGTGTCTTGACTCACCCAGCCATAATAAACCGTGAATTATGACTTGGAGCTTTATGAAGAGAAAGGATCAGCCACACTTGATCGCTGCCCGAAACACAATAGCAGAGCTTGGGAGGGGGGTGAGGGGGGCAGCAGCTCTCACAGCAGCCGTGCATGCCCTGCATTCCCCCCACCCCCTGTACCCTGCATCCTGCCGCACCCTTGGGGCCACTTCTCCCCCTCCACAAACCCCTTTTCCCCCTCTCTTTGCCCTCTGTGCTTTGCACTGGGGGACAGATTGGGGGTGATGGTGCCCAGACCCCCACGTGGGGGCTCAGGAGGTGTCTGTGGGCTCTCCTTGCAGGCCCAGCCCAGCTCAGGGGCTGCAGAACAGAGCTGCAGCCATCAGCCCCAAATCTTCATCCGTCGGCCCCAGATCTCCATCCCTGAGCCCCACACCCTGCAGGGCTGGAGCAGGGCTGGGTTTATCCCCAGCGTTGGCAGTTCAGTGGTGCGATGGGGGCCGCTCTGTTTCAGAGGGGTAAATAATTCACGAAGCGAGCTGGTGCACAAACACAGTAATTAATATGCTTTTGCCAATGTCCAATACATATTTAATCGCCTTTCGGTGCGTGTTTACACAAACAGCACAGCAGTGTCAGCCGCAGCACTGCCAGCACTGAAGGTCTGGGGTCTGCAGCTCCTCTGCCCCTGCACGGCCCTGAGCACCGGGATGTGCGCTGCTGTGAGCGCCGGGCTTGGGGCTGCGGGCCCTGAGAGGAGCCCTGAGCTGCTTCCAGGCACTGGTGTGGCCGTGGCCATGGGGCAGGGGGCTGTGGGGGCTGTGGGGGCTGTGGGGGCCGATCCTGCCCCACGGTGGGGGGGCAGCAGCCGCTCTGTCTGCGGTTTATGAGCGCACGGAGCCGTCCCAGCAGGCGTTTTCAATTCCGTTTATCTGTGTTTCCCCATTGAGTTCATTTTATTTCCCCTGATTTTTGTTTCCTGGAAGATTTATCGATCCTGATTTGCTCAGTTTATGACAGGTAGCGGCCATAAAGCAGCAGAGCCGTGGGCCCTGCAGCCCCCCCTCCCTCCGTCTGCGAGGACACGGTGCAATGTCAGGGACATGGATGGGCTGGGGACTGAGGGGGGCTGCCCCATTGCAACACCCTGTAGTGCCGTAGCTCCAACAGGCCCTGCAAGCTGCTTGTTGGCTGGGGAAGGGGACGGGGATGGGGTTGGGATGGGGATGGGGATGGGGATGCACCTTGCACCGTGCCATTACAGCAGGGCCCTGTGGGGTGATGGGGAGAGCAGCACCGAGGTGGCAGAACTGGGGCTGCTGTGGGGTTTGCTCACAAAGGACCTTCCTGCTCCCAGCCCACTGCTGGAAGTCAAAGTGTGGAGGGACGCACCTCTGCCACTGCCGTGCAGGGATGGAGGGACTGCAGCTGCAGTGCTGAGCCCACACGGGGCACAGGCAGCTCCCACACCGCGTGTGTTCCTCCGTTCCCTGCTAAGATGGATTAAAGGAAAGCTATAAGTCTATAGGATTGCCACGCGTCCGGGGGGACGGAGCGATATTAGAGGCATTAACTTTTCTGTCATGCTGATAATAAGTCGTGTTCTGATGGGATCAGGCTCGGTAAGGAGCCCCAGGGCTGCTCGATGCTCAGGGAGTTCTATGTGGGCACCGTGGGACTGAATGGCCGCCGGAGCCACAGCAGCCCCTGGTGGGGACAGATCCTTCCTGGGCCCGGGTGCGGAGCTGAGCTGGGGGTCTCAGCACCGCCACGACTCCAAGCAGTGCCTGTGGGGAGGGGGCACAGCACCGTGCCAGCCCTGGGTGCCCCATGCCCACACCGTGCTGTGGCTGCACCGTCTCCCAGTGACCCCCGCAGTGAGACCGATATGCAGAGGAACGCTGATCTCTCCAGAGGAGATGAAAAGAATTCTAATTACATCTCTGAACAATATTTGTTTTGAGAGAGGAAAGCAAACCATATGGCATGTGGGAGACTGTTTGGGGGCCGCATTAAACAAGGATTTGTTTTTCATTTATGCTCCGATTTCGGCAGGGATGCGATCGCGCTGCGTTCATTCATCGCCCCTTCGGATCCTGCGTCGGGGCAGAGGGCTCGGGGGGTCCCAGAGGCGGGGGGCACAGGGGTGGGGGGCACAGGTTGGGGCTCCGGGCACGGCACATCCACGGTGCCCGCAGCCCCGCTCTGCCCACACAGCGCTGTTCACGGAGACCCCGCACGATGTGACGGCGCAGGCGGGTGAGGATGTGGAGATGGCGTGCTCCTTCCGCGGCAGCGGCTCCCCGTCGTACTCCCTTGAGATCCAGTGGTGGTACGTCCGCACCCACAAGGACTGGACGGACAAACAGACGTGGGCTTCTGGCCAGGTAACGCCGCTGCCGGCGCTGGGGGGGGGACGCACATCGCGCGGCCTTCCGTTCTTCCCCCCGTTTCCATGTCTATCGGCCTTGGCACACGGCTGTCTCCGTTTCCCTTTCTGTTTGCACAGAGATAAGGGCCCAATAAAAGGAGGGCGGCTTTCGGTATCTTAATGAGCCCTCATTACTGTGCGTTTGGCAGAGCTGTGCGGGCTCTGCCATGTGCTGAGGCCACGGGGGTCACTCCTGGCCCCGCTCCCATCCAGGCTCCTCGCGGGGTGGGAATCGGTCGACGGTTCCCCGTGCTCCAGCCCAACTGATGTCCTCCCTTCTCCCCCCATCCCTCTCTCCCAGCAGCTAAAAGCATCACAGCAGGAGGAGGCTGGGAAGGACGCAACAAAAATCAGCGTGAGTTCCAATCGCGGCTTTGATGAGGTCTGTGCCTGGGGGCACCGCAGCCCCCAACGCCGGCACCCATTGCACGGAACGCGTGGGGCTGCTGCACCCAAGGGCTTCTTTCTGTCCCCATCGCCCCAACCTGAGCAGCGCGGGGCCCAGCAGTGCCACACTGGGTGCCATCCTTTGGGGAGAGCGGTCGGGTTTCCTCCCCGGTGCTCCCGATCCAGTTGTGCTCATGGGATCAGAATGAGGAGACACCAATCAGTTCAGTTAAACACGTGCTGCTGGCTGTGTGCTGCTGCCTGGCCCTGCTGCGTCATCCCAGCAAAAGGGCAAAAAGGTGTTGGGCGGCGCC
The DNA here is from genome assembly GCF_019232065.1 of Centrocercus urophasianus. Taxonomy (NCBI): domain Eukaryota; kingdom Metazoa; phylum Chordata; class Aves; order Galliformes; family Phasianidae; genus Centrocercus; species Centrocercus urophasianus. The sequence continues at coordinate 144,908 of NW_024884955.1, forward strand.
GAGCCCAACCTGCACCTTGTGGGCCCTGCTGTCCCTCCTCATCAGTGGGGATTAGCACATGTAAATTCCATTGCTGGTAATGAATGCCCCAGGGAGACAATATCCCCTTTGATCGATTCCACGCGTGGCTTCCTGAGCTCTGAGGCCCATTTGTCACTTTCCTCCTGATGGACCACGCAACACTCCCAGAATTAATGCCTGGAGCCCAGCGGGCACCCGCAGCATCCCTGCCTGTGCTGGAGGAGCCCTGCGCCGTGGTGCTGGACCCCCCACCCCTCTCTGCTCCCCTTCCATGGGCACTTGTGGCTCTTTGGCAGCAGCTCCGGCCCCATTTCCAAACGCGGAGCCCTCAGCCAACACACACGGCGGCGAGTAGAAAAACGGCCCGTGCCGCCCCGTGTGATTACAGGGAACGGAGCCGGGGGCCTCGGGGCGGGCCATCAATCTGATTTATTGACCCAACCCCACGGCAGCCGCGGCGCTGGCTGGTGAATAAGTCTTAAATTTCATTGGGCGATAAATACCGCGAGCGAATCAATTTGGTAGAAAAGCTAATTAGCGGCGCGGCCGAGCGTCCGTCTCACCCGGCGCAAAACTCCGGGCAGCAGCGAGGGATTGGGGCCGGGGGTCCCCAAGGGGCCGCGGGGGGTCCTGACGCCGCGCTCCGCCGCAGGTGGTGAAGGTGGTCGGCAGCAACATCTCGCACAAACTGCGGCTGTCGCGGGTGAAGCCGGCGGATGAAGGCACGTACGAGTGCCGCGTCATCGACGCCAGCGAGGGCTCGGCGCGGCAGCACAAGGTGAAGGCGTATCTGCGCGTGGAGGCGGCGCGCGGCGCCGGGCATCCCCAGGACACGCAGCCACCCGGCCCGCATCTGCATCACCACCAGCACAAGGCCGGCAGGGAGCTCAGGAAGCGCGCGGCCGACGCCTCCTGCGTGCTGTAGGACTGCCGCTGCCCCACGGACTGACCTCGACGCTGGGCTCCCCCCCAAACCCCTCGCCCCGGTTTGCCCCTCCTGGCTTCGCACCCGCCCCCCCCCCCCCGCTCCCCTTCGTGCTTTGCAGAACGGACCCCATCCGCACCCCCCGTAGGAGGCCCCGTTTAGTTGCTTGGTTCCCTTTCACCCCACTTCACAGCCCGTCTGTCATCCCAGCGGCCATTTTAGGGACTGTATATACTGCCTTCTCCCCTGCTTGCCCCACAGCTGCCCCAGTGTGCCGAGGCCTGAGCCCAGTGCAGGAAGGACGGTGTGGGGGAGGGGGGGGGTCTCACTGCCACCCCACTGCCCGCACCCTGGGACCCCACCATGGGGCACCGCCGCTGGGGAGGGGGCTGCAGAGGGGAGAGGGCCTGGGGTCCTATTGCCCTCACACCCCCCTCTCAGCCTGCACCACCTGCAGCTAATAAAGCTCCTTAACGAATCCTGCAGGCGTCTCTGTCCTTGGAGGGGCTGGGGGGGATAAAAGGGAGCACAGCACAGCTGAGCCTTGCTGGGGCTGCTGTGCGCTGTGGGACTGGGAGCAGCAGAGGGGTTGGGGTGGGCACAGGAGCAGAAGGCATTTGGGTGGGCTCTGCCCTGTGGTCTGGAGGAGCTCTTTCCTGCTTCTTGTTGGCAAAGCTCGGCTCTGCTGCTGTTTATTAAGCCGTGGAGCTCCATTTCCCTCTCGGTGTGCTGATATTAAACGATTTGTCATGCAATGAAGAAACAGAAGCCTGGTGTCAGCAGCACTGGGGGCATGCAGCTGGAGTTGGGGGCTTCACCACGGACAGGAGATGCGATCACATCGAGTGAGCAGCACAGCAGCACTTTGTCGGGGCAGAAATGTGTGCAGCCCCAGCCATGGGGCTCAACTGGAAGCTCCGCTCCACCACGGGCAGCAGTGGCTCTGCTCATCTCTGCGCGTCGTGCTCGGCTGCTCCTCGCCAGGGAATGCATGTCGGGGTGGGAGGGGAGGATCAGCCAGCGGGTAATAAGCGTCTGCAGAAGGAGAGGGAAGAGCTGGGGCTGCGCTGAGGAGAGGAGCAGGCTGCAAATCACCTCAAACGGCGAGCAAACAAATGGCTGTTTGGCGTGGCAATTTGCAAAACCTAGAGGCAGGCCGTTAAAAATAACAGCTTTTATTGGAAGAGATTCATTTCGCCGAGTTGATGGGAAATGTTGGGAGCAGGAGATGGAGCGGGGAGAGAGGGGAGCAGCGGGGCTGGGAGCTGCACCCGCGGGCACAGCACTGCCACCTGTGTGCAGGCTCACTCCGTTCTGCATCACAGGCGAGGTGAGGTGGCTGCAGCCGCTGCCTCCTGGCCTCGTGGTTCTCTATGGTGTGCTCAGCCTCCAGACGGTGGGTAGCTGAAGAGCAGCACTGAGGAGCAGCACTGCTGCCACCGTGGGCTCTGGCACAGGCGGGCCTGGTGGCTGTGCCTGGGCAATGGGTTTTGAGCAGTGCTACAGCAATCCTGCAGCAATCCCAGGAGGGCTTTGGAGACTAAAGGGAACATTTCGCCCACTGCCTCTCCTGCCTTCCCTCATCGGGTGATCAGCTCTGAAAGGCTCCCTGGACCAAATGCAGCCTGATGCTAAGTGCTGTGTGTACTTAGGAAGAAGCACGAAGGGTAAAAGCTGAGCTGCAGCCTTGACCTCTTGGTGAAAAGCCGCTGAGCTGCATTCCTCATGGAAAAACAACCAGGAGCAAAGCCTAAGCAAAACCAAGGTGAGGGAAACCACCTCAGCAGCCCCCGCACTGCACTCCAGATGCTCAGCCAGGATCCCTGGCAATAACACACAAAGCTGGTCCCATGTAACAACCCATTTATTTCATTGCATTTTCTATTTCTGAGCTTGCTTCTGAAATGAGAGCGGAGATCTGCCCTTCTGTGTTACCAGCATCAAACTTTCACAAGGCTCTGTCTGCGAGCAGTCGGCTGCCAGAGGCCACGTGGGACGAGGCTGATGAGTTTGGGGTGGATGGAGCAGTGCCTGCAGGGCTCGGGGCAGCCCCAGGTGAGTGCAGCAGGACCTGCAGCCTTGCACCAAATGTCATTGTCTGGCCACACGCACGCAGCCAGCAGCCTGATGCTTCTCCTTGGGGTGGGCGTTAAGGATTGGAGAGGTTTGAGAAATAGCCTGCAAGAAATGGCAGGCAATCTGGGAATAAGGGGGACTCTTAAATCACTTGCAAGTTGTAAATCAAGGCTGGCTGTTTATCTAAAGGATCTGCAGCGGCTCAACGGCAAGAATCAGGCAGCACGATTCATTTGGCCTGGCTTAAATAACTATAAGGGAAAACCTCACTATTGCTAAGGGGAAAGCAGGATGCTGTTCTCAGTAATACTGGTGAGGCATTCCCTGTAAATGGATACAGCTGTTGTTCTTGATTTCAGTTAATATCAGAAGAGGATTTCTAACGTGCCGCCTCTCCAGGAGGGTGAAGCATTAGTTTTCAGATGGCAGTGATGTCCCAGGTGGGGACGGGACACAACAGCTGTAAGGGCAAGGGGTGCCGGTCTGGTGCTGCAGGGATGTCACCCAACCACCGAGTGCTGGGAAGTCATGTCTGGAAAACAACTCTTTGTCCTGCAGATCTGGAAAGAGCTGTGCTCTGACCCTCCGATCTCCTCCAGCACAGCGTGCAAAGTACAAACCTGGAGGAGCTGGGACGAGGCACCCACCTCACCTTCACACACTGCTTAAAGGAAACCTTTCACCCACGGGGAAAAGGCGCCTCAGTCAGGACCCAAACAGGGCCGTGGTTTCCCCTGCAATGACGCTGGGCATCGCTGCTGGGATTCTCCCAGGTGAGCGCTGTATGGCGGCGGTTCTCCTCTCCTCTGCCAGCTGCTGTGAAGGTCCTCACGGAGGAGGTGCCCTCTGTGCCCCGGCGCTCTCCCGTTGCTGCAGTTCCTCCAGCAGAAGCAGGATGTTGTTGGTGAACTCATCGCGCTGCCTCCCCATCCCACGCAGCTTCACAGGCTGCAGGCTGGCGTGAGGAGCCTTGTATGGCTGTGGGCAGCACACCTCAGTCAGGAACAGCCAGGTGCTGTCAGGGTCCACACGCATTAAGTGGTGGAAAACGCTTCAGAAAGCAATGGGAAGAAAGGAGAGATGAGGAAGGAGAAAGGTTTTTTTTGATTTACATCCAATGGGGTCATTATAAGCAGCTCAGGAACGCATTGGCTCTGTCTGCATCCTACACAGCTTTCCAGGCTGGCCTCTAAGAGCTGAATGCTGTTCTGAGGGTCTGTCTTCCAGTCTCTCCCACTCTGATTTCTTATGAACTGCCTCTACATTTTCCCCCTTCTACACAGCGTTTTCAGAAAGCTGAGTTCCTTCCCTTGCCTGGTGCTGGCTGTGCTGCTGGGAGCAAACTGTGCTGACTGCAGGGAGCAGCAGGTCCCCTCTGTCTCCCTGGCTTATGGTGGGTGGCTGCACAGAAATCATCCCCATTCCTTCAGCCTGGGATGGATCACAGCAGGCAAGGAAGAGGAATCACTGGGAAGTCAATGTGGGAATGGGGAATGCTGTGCTCCTGCCATCCATCTCCCCAGCTTCCACTCCTATATTCACAGCACAGAGCTCCTGGTCTCCAACCCTTCCCCAAGGGATCTGCTGCTCCCCAGACAACTCCACTGCCTCTCATGCCCACAATGGCTCACGGCCTGGGATCATCTCCTGTAACCCGGACTGCTGTGCAGCAGCTTCAAGAACAACTGGACTCTTGCAGTTCCAAACTCTTTGGGTAGTATCTAAGCAACCTGTTTCCATGGCAAACAAACCTGGGGTTAATCCAGGTTTGTTTTCTGTTGTTGGTTTTTTTTTCTTTTTAAGTTCAATATCATTTCATTCAATGCTGCCACGTGCAGGTGGCTGTCTTAGTGGGTTTCAGCCCAGCTTGCAAATGACAGCTGTTAGTAAGAATCCAAGAAGCTGCACAGTCAAAGCAAAGGATGTCGTTAATGCTGTGTAATCAAATATGGTATCTAAAAAGATCCCCAAATTGCTCCAATTTGTTCCAGTTGTGTGAACCAACTGGTTCTTATGGCACAGGGCAGTGAGGCTATTCTGGTAACTGGGCTTTGCCCAGGCTCAGAGCAAAGCCATGGCACAAAAATGGGCTGGCAGAAGAACCAGCCTGCCTGGCTTTCGCAGCTGTGCTGGGTAATAACTGGAGATGGGTCACTGCAGGCTGCAGCACGAGCAGGGAAATTATTTCTGTGCCTCAGAAAAAAGCATTCCTCCCCAGAACGGTGACGGAAAGGTCAAATGGGAAACTTCACAGGCTGTAAACATTTATTAAAAAGAAGTGTAAATTTCACAACAGTCACTTCAAGCTGAGAAAAATGCCCAGCTATTTGTAAAGCGCTGACATGGGCCAGTGACAATTTCTTCATCTCTCTCTTTTTTTTCCCTTTTCCTTCAGGGTTTGATGTTCTGTTTTTTCCCAAGCTGAGGAACTTAGGGGTGATGCCATTCAGGAAGTGCATCAGATGCTCAAATCCACGTTTTGGTTTGCACCATTTTCCCCCCCATCTCATTCCTGACCCCTCACAGTGCAGCCCCTCAGCTGCACAATGTCTGCTCACCTTCCTTGAAGGCATGCTGCCTCATTTTCCATCAAAGCAAAGCTGTCCCTATGTTCCCTGCTTTTCCCAAACCTTGGTGTTTCGGTTTCTTAAACCAAGATTTGGGTAATGCTTGTCTCCTGGAATACTACCAGCAGCCATAGGAAAGCCCTGCTTTCCCTGCCTCAGACACGCTGCAGTTCTCCTTTTCCCAGCATCTATTTTTGCCCGTTGAGTTCTGCACAAAGCTGCATTCACCAAATTCACTTACTCCCACTGCTTCATCCAATAAAACTACAGGGTCCCATAAATGGGATTAAATGGCCTCCCTGGAGCACCGTAACGTTCCTGGAAGACAAAAATCTACTTATTTTTTTTTGGTGATGGCAGCACCTTGGCCCAAAATCGCTGCTCAGCGCTTTGCTACAGCACCTTCACTTTAAAATCGGGCTTAGACAATGAGGGGAGTTATTGCAGCTGGCTTTGGATGAGCTGACCTTCCTCCTGGCAGGTCACAACTCATGAGCAGCATAAGAAACCAAAAAGGTGAGCAAAAACCAGTTAGCATCAATCAGCATGGCACGGGGGCTCCAGACATCCTTTTACCCTGTATGATTTTGGTAGTGATAAAGCTGAGTTATGTGATGCGTGCTGGCACTCGGGCTGCAGCTAAGATTAGTTCTGTTCTATCTGTTTTTAGAAGCATTTAAATTGCAGAATATTTCATGTAGCAGGCTGATAATTTGCCCTTGCCTAAATGCACATCATATGGCTAATTCAGTCTTTCCCCCCTCCATCCCTAGCGTGCGTGTGAGAAATTACACAGCTTTTCAGCCTGCTTTGTTAATGATTTAAAAGCTTAAGTTTCCAAACAGATAAATCCTGGCGTTCTGCTTTCCACGCCGGCGTTGCTTACACAGATGAACATTATATTGTATCAAGGATATGCAAGCCTACAGCAAAGAGCCCCTTTGCAGAACAAATGCTGCTGAAGCCTGCTGCGATGCCATAAAAGCCACTAAGGTAAAAATAAACTGACTCTCACCAACTCCGGAATACAAACAAAGGTATGGCTGCAGTTCTGAGAGCTCTGTCTGTCTCAGCTGCTGCCCAGCCACACAAAAGCTCTCGCACACCCCTGGGAGGTCTGCACTCAGGTGAAAGGGAGCTGACAGCTTTTCCCTTTTTAACAGCCTGCCCTCTGAAATCTGCTGTGCCTGCTGAACCTGCTCGCAGCGGGCTGCCTCTCCCATTAGGGGCGGGAAGGTGGCCACACAAAGAGGGTGGCTCTTCCTCATCTTCAGCAGAAACAGAGACGTGTGGCTTTCTTGTTCTTTTTCCTGTGTTCCGTAACTGGACACGTTTTGTCTGCTGAAGTGTCTGCCCTTGTTTCCAGGTGACAACATATGGCAGCAGCGATTTCTTATCCTGACAGCAGGAACGTGTCGAGCAGGATTTTGAACAGCAACTGGCAAAGTGTGTCTGTCGACGTTTCATAGGGCCAATGCGTGTTCACCTAAACTGTTTGTGCTCTTTTAACCTCTCCCAGCCTTGGCAGAGCAAGACTGGTGCCAAGACCGACAGCGACCTAAGCAACACAGGTCCACCTGGCTGAGCCTGGGGGGAACAGGCCTTTTTTCCTGCCTAGCTATGGGCTGGCAGGTGGAAGAGGTAAGCCATTTAGCTGGACACTACAGCAGAGCTGTTCTGCCAGGTCTGATCCACGTGGATAATTTATTTTGAGTAACACCTCAGAAATTCTATGAGAGACTCTTTTCTACGTCAGATGGAGACGTGCTGGGAAAAGGAATGAGAAAGGAGCAAGAGGAAAGGGGTTACTGTGTTTCCCCCCTCTCCCCAAATTACTTGTACACCAGATAGATCTGCATCTAAGAGACGTTACCTCTGGGCAGCTTCTTGCAACTTCATGGGCTGCTTGGCACTGAGGTAAACCAGGCAAGCATCTGCCACTTTATTCAGGTCACTCTCACCTGCAGAAATGGAACAGAAAAGAAGGGTAGGAGGTAACCTACTCAGCTGCTGCCACCTAATAGAATCTGCTCTAAATTGGCAGCAATGGGCTTCTGAGCCTTTGAACTGTCTGACCCAGAGCTCTTCTGACCTCTCCTCTCGAAAATCTTGCTGTGGAGCCAGGAAAGCAATCAAGAGTATTGAGAGAGGAAAATAGCAGCCAGCCAGCAAGCCTTCTCCCCCATCAAAGTCAGCTCCAGAAATTTAACCTAGAAGAATTTCAGAGAGTTTCGTTCCGCAGAAGAACAATATGCTGCATGTAAAGGGTCATCCAGAGAGATACCTCAAAATGGAACCTGGCAGCTTAGCCAGAAGTTTCACCTGGGTGCTGGTGTTCAGGTGAGAACAAAGCACTGCCCAGCAGGTCTGACTGCAGCAACTCAAACATTCCACTTCACACACGTTTTAATGCACATTCTGATGCACACACAGGACAAGTTGTCAGATTCTGTGTGGTACTGGGAAACTCTCTGTTGGGGAGTGAAGAGTAACAAGACCCTCTAGAAAGAGGACAGATTAAGGCCCAGCAGGATGGGATGAATCTGGAGATCTGGAGATCAGTCTGTGGGGCACCAGAAGAGTGGGAATCCAGTGCAGGCCTGGTTAGTCCTGACAAGAGGAGTTACAGCACACAGGGATGTCACACAGTCCACGCTTCCCCTGCTACTCACCCATGTCCAGCTTCTCACACAGGGAACCCAGTCCCTGCAACACAGCCAGCTGTAACTTGAAGGCAAGAGTGTGGTTGTACACAGGCCCAGCTCTAGCACTCGCTGCAGCTTGGCTGAGGAGGGAACTGGTCAGCTTAGGCAGGACATCTTTGGAGAACCTCTGCCTCAGAAAGTCTCCACACTTTTGTGCCAGGGTACACAGCACCTAGTGGAGAAACTTCAGTTACTGGAGGTTAAGTGCACCCACAGGTCTGTGAGTTGGCTGCTCCAGATTACTGCACTCAGCAGCAGCTCTCTGAGCAACACGTTCTCTATTGATTGTCTTTACAGGGGGAAGGAATGTGACCACACCTGCCACCACCTCCCAGGTAAAGCAGAAGCTAAACGTTTGACAGAGGCTGGGTGAGCTGCACCTTGCTGCTCAGTTTCACACTGCTAACTTCCTGGGTCTTCTCCTCTCTCTCAGCAAGGCAAAGGTAAGGGTGGTTTGTGAGGGCCTATTCAGAACTGCTGGAGGAGCCTCTGATGGAAGATGCTTTTCAAGAGTCAGTCCTGCATGGTGATCTTGCCCTTGTTTTAGAGCAGGCACACGTGACGTACGGCTACTCTGAAATTCCAGTGCATGGCTTCTTGAATTTGGGGAATCAAAACTTTCCTTTTATTCACACTGAAGGATTTGAAAATGAGTCTCATTCTGCACAGCAGAGTAAGCCCAGGGCAACTGTGGAGCTGTCAACCTCAGGCACTGCGTTTTTTGTGCAACTTGTGATTTAGGAAGAGAATGCTGTCAGTTGGCATGGCCAGGAAATCCTTTAAAATGTTATTATGAGGCTAAGTCTGCACTTAACCTCTTCCCTCCCCTGCCAATGTTTCAATTGCAAAACATTCCCCTCTCTTCAGACTAAGACTTCCAAAGGGGGTTGCTGAGATTGTGCTTCCAGCAAGGGTAAGCTGCACTGTACAGGATCAAGATCTTATCTGTGGACATGCTGTGGTTAAGAGGGCTACAAACCTACCCAGTGCAGGGAGGTGATCCTGTTTTCTGAACCACACTTTAAAAAAAAAAATCACAAAAATGATTCCGTAAACTCAGAGTTTCTCCCACTGGCCACAATAGCTTGTGAGCTGCTTGCCTTCTAAGCACCAGCTTGAAGGCTGTTGGCAAAGATTCACTGTTGTACCTTGAAGGCTCTCAGCACTGCCAGAGGGTCATCGCTAATCAGCCGAGTGACAAGAGCTGGCCAGACACGATGAGCCATGGGAAGCAGATGGTTTCTGTGAGGATGCAGCACAGTCACACAGAGCTCCAGCACGTCCAGGACCTGTGCACAAGGGATAGGAAACGGACCTTCAGAACGCTGCGGCGCCAGGCGTTCAGGTGGATGCCCAGCCTCACAGCAGGGAGCAAGGACAAAGAAAGATGCTAACACAGAAGGGTACAGTTTCACCTCAGCAGGAGCTGGGATAACTGAGCACTGCTCAGAGCGTTGGCCTGCTCTGAAATCACACACAGCACAGTGATGTAACTCACACAGGGGTACAAGGCCAGGCAGAAATAAGGACAGGATCTCTAGCCGGATCCTGCAGGCTGAGCTGTGCTCAGAACCCCACTGTTCCTGTTGCACAGCAGCAGGAATCACCTCGTAGGGCTGAGGCTGCTGTAGTAAGAATCTGGGTTATGCCTCACTGCTGCATTTTTCTGTCTTGCTTTGCAGTTTAAAAGGAGGACACCTTCAAAGGATTTCATAATTTAAAGAAAAAAAAAACCAACCAGGCTTCTAGCTTTGCTTATCACAACCCCAGCAACTTCTGAAATATTTGTTAGTCTGTGAAGTCTACAGCCTGAAGTAGGAGGATGGCACAAAAACGCTTCTCCTTCCTGACCAAAGGCTGAGGCATGATGGCTTCACTGTGAGCACCAAGGAAACCTGCTCTCACAAAGCCACCCTTAAGATCACACGCAGCCTGGCTGCCATTCCTTGCACAGAATACTTTCAGAAAACTCTCTCCCTTTCCTTGCTGACACTTGGAGGGCCTGTCCTGAAAATGTCAGCACTAATCTTGAGACAGCAGGAAGCCCCACGTGCATTGTATACACACTGAGGAGGCTACCAGCCCCTCCAGGGGCACCACCTGCCCCTACACCACTGTTCAACTCACCTTCAGCCGCACACGGAGGTTCCTGTCAGACAGCAGATGGATGCACCTCTCCATCACATCTTTGGCCAGCTGAGCATAGCTTGGCAGTGCAGTTTCTCCTTCTGTGTCTGAGTTGCTTGGCTCGGGCTTAGCAAGGGGGGGAACCTCGTCTGGAGGACAAAACTGTTACTGAAACCATGAAAATGACTTGGAAATTCTGGGAGATCAGAAAACCCACCCACGGCTACTCTGCAAACTCCCAAATGAGACCTTTGGCATTTCTGAGCATGTTCAGATACAGTCAAGTATATGCTTGAGCTCTGCGACTTAAATGGCAGATTCAGACTGTGGGACTGAGGAAGTTTTGCTTTCTTCACTGGACAATGCAATTGGTCTGACATTTGCAGTCTCTCTTCACCACAGACTTCTTTATTTCCCATTGATTTTTATTAAAAATGAAAAGCTTGGATATTTAAAGATGAAGTATTTAAAGGTCAGGATTGCAGCACAACCCAGTAAAGACTACAGAGTTCCCTACATGAATGTCTGCAGGGCCTTCCAAGGCCAGGTGGGAAAGAAGCAGCAGCATTATGAGACAGGAGAAAATGGTATAGGGATTCCTGGGGGAGGGTGAGGAAGCTGAAATAGGATTCTGTCACGAGTTAGTGACAGGATTCTGAAAAGGGGTAAGTTTGGATCCTGGACTCTGTTACAGTGGTCGTTTATGAGTGAGGAAATAGTTTTTTTCCTCCCCCAAGAACATAGCAAAGCAAGAACACCAAGCAGCACCTCACAGGAGCTGCAAGCAGCTCAGAGCAAACCTGAGATTGTCACGAGCACATCAACCTTTCAACCCCACCCAGAGACCTTCAACTGACGAAAGGAAGCCTCAGAAATCACCGTCTTTCTCTAAGCTGAAGATTCTCAGCTCCTGTACTGACCTGCCTCCTCGTCACCCGAGTCAGGAAGGTTGCCCTCTGCAATCTGCTTTTGCTTGACGTAGTCGAGGAAGAATCGCTCCATTTCTTGACTTGTTATCTCCTGCTGTATCTGGGACACAGTCCTGCTCTGCCCCTCCGCAGCCTGCCTCCGCTGGTGCTCCTTGCTGCAGGATGGCCCAAACCACTGGACTGCAAAAGAACTGGTGCGTCACTAAGCATTCATAACTCCTTCCTGCAAGACAACAGGCTATCACAGTTTCCTTGAGATGAACGTGGCTTTTAAGTGTGGGATTGAAGTGTGTAATCAGGCAGAAGCTGTCACATCACCGGGGCCTCCTGTGACTGTCAAAACCCTGCTGGACACAGCAATACACCCCATGTGCTTCTACAGAACAATTATGGGAGGAGTAAAATTACCCTTTTTGAACCACACCCCCATAACTCTGCAGGCCAGAAAGTGGTTATTACTGCCCATAAGCAAAGAAACTGGTTATTATTGCCCACAAGTAAATGTTGCAGTACCTCAGCTACTTGAAACTTCCCATGGCGAGTCCAAATGTCAAAGCCAGGGACCTTTAGTCACAGCAACACTGAACTATGCAAAGTAAACATCACTTAGATACCTAGAGCTGCCATTAAGGAGTGGAGGACACCGAGGAAGATAGAAGCCTGGTCACTGTAAGACTGATCCAGTGCAGACAGGACATCTTGGATAACGTCTTCTACCAGTGGCAGCAAGCTGGCATCCGAGTGCCTCAGCATCGTGCTCAGGACCTGGGCAGCATGTGGCTGGTGTGCCACCTGGCGCAGGTTCAGGGAAATCCCATTCACCAGATAGTCAGAATTCTCATTAATCAGACTCTGCACACAGTCATAACCGCAGGCCTCGCATATGTCTACCAGCGTCCCCTGTGCCGTCTCACTGATGAGCAGAGTTCTGTCACCGGCCTTTTCCAACACTGGGTAGAGAGCTGACAGCAGAAGCAGGCGGAATTCTCCCCCCAGGACAGCTGCAAAGCAGCCCACCCCCTCCAGCTGGATGCAGAGCTGCCACACGTTGCTGTTCATGGTGCGCGTCGTTACGTGAGGGTCCGGGGATGGCAGAATGCTGCTGCATGCAGCTCCTGGGAGGGCAGCAAGTCCTGAGCGCGGCACAGAGAGCTGCTCGTGGCCGATTTCCTCTGTGTCAATGCTAGTGACCAAATACCAGTTTGCCTGGTCTGTGTACTCCTCAAGAATGGACGTTACGGATGCTTTGAGATCATCCATGCTCAGCGAAACTTCCCTTTCCTGAAGGACATCCACCCCCATGCCAGCAGCTCCCGCAATCAGCTCATTGAGGACCATGGCAGCCTGCTTTCGGTACACGGCAGACTCGCTGTACAGCCCCATGAAATGATCCACAAGCAAATAGATGTTCCCATAGTAGCCGAGAACACGACAAACTTGCTGAAGGAGCTGGAAAATTTTTTCCTCCGTGAAGAAGCGGAAGTATTTCCTTTGACTTCTGCCCTTCTGCACGCCGTGCTGCACGGAGCCTGAGGGGTCGTACCCACCCACACAGCCCCAGTGTCTGTCTTCCACTATCTTCACATCCGTCACATCCAGCTCCAGAACCTGCATCAGTGCTTTGGACAGGCGGTGGAGGTGGGATGCAGAGTTGAGGACAATGTTAATCTTGGGGCCCAGCAGCTTCAAGTAGCCAAGTAACAAGCTCAAAGTGGAAAACTTGCCTGCGTCATCCTGAGAGTTCATCAGGCGAGGAAGGGCTGTGGCAAGGGAATGGAGGTTCTCTGAGAGAACATCAGCAAGAGCCCTGTTCTGTGTTATCACCTGCTGCTCTGCAATGCCTTGCAGCACTTCGTTACACCTGCTTTGCACTTCGCTGTTCTCATCATTAACCAGCCCCACCAAGGCCTTCAGAAGGTGGGTGAACGAGTCCACCAGCGACAGACTGCAGTTGCTCAGCAAGTGATGGACAAGTTCCACCAGCTCCAGTCTCACTCTCCAGTGAGAGTGAACCGAAGAAAGTTCGACGATTTTATGAAGGAGGAGGGAGAGTTTTTCTGACGTACTTTTGCTCCACTCAGGCCCTCTATGGACAATCAGTTCTGCTATCCTACTTTGTTCTACCGGCGGCTTTTCTTTCTGCTTCGGGACTCTGGCTAGCTGCTCATCAGCCATTACCGAGACAACGACCTGATAAAAGAGTCTGATGGCAGAAACAGTGATTCTGTGCCCTTGTTTGACATCGCCAGCAATAATCCGAGACAGCGCAAGAGAAACGCCGGGCAGAAAAGAAGCAAACAAATCCCCGCATCGCTGCGCCTGCTCCTCGCGTAGCCACCGGTGCTCCTGGCACTCGCCCTGCAGGAGCAGGACCTGCAAGCACTCCAAAGCGGACAGCTTAATTTGCTTCGCCCTCTCTCGCTCCGCCAGACCCAGGAGCAGAGATACGGCGAAGCCGAGGAGCGGTAGGCAGGAAGGCCGGTACAGAGCGGCGACGGCATCCCTCTGAGCAGAACGCATCAGGGCGAGCAGCGCCTGCAGCGCGGCCAGCTGCAGCTCCTCGGCCGGTGCCGGGGCTCCGTGCGGGGCGGGCAGGCAGGCGCAGAGCTCGGACAGCAGCTCCCGCAGCAGCCGCGGGTCGGTGACGCGGGTGCCGAGCAGCACGGCACGGAGGCACCGCAGCACGCGCTGCACCACGCGCTCCCGCTTGGGCCCGGGCACCTTGAGGGCGAAGCGCAGCGGGAACAGCACGTATTCCTGCAGCTCCTGAAGGGCCCCCGCGCCCACCGCCGCCAGCCGGGCCTCCAGCTGGGCCACGTTCTCCACCGTCTGGGCCTTGGTCAGCTGCACGCAGGCGGGGCGCAGCGCCCCGAAGGCCTCCTGCGGGGTGTCGAACACGGCCATGGTGGGGCACCCCTCGGAACGGAGCCTCGGGCCGGGCGGCGGGCAGCGCCTACCTGCTCCCGTAGCGAGGCCCCCGCGTGCGGGAAGTGACGGGGGCGCGGCGCGGATCGTCGGCGCGACAAACGGCCCGAGAGAGATCAGCGGGGAGAGCGCCGCCAGAAAAGTCGCGGTTGCTCGCGCTGCGCGTGCGCGTCCTCTTACTAAAAGGCGGCGCGCGTTCGCGGCATCTTGGCGGGCTCCGTCGGCGGGCCACGCATGCGCCGCACGCCGCCCTCCCGCCCCGCTCGGCGGTCGCGGAGCCGCTTGTCCCTTCTGGCGCCCCGTAGACTCTGCCCTTTGACCCCGCGCGGCGGGGTGAGAGGGCGGGCGGCCATCTTGTTGCACCGGGTTGCAGTCGGTGCGGCCGCGTCGCGCCCTCCCCCGGGCGGAGCAGGCCCGGCGCGGGGCCGGCCCGCCGCCATGTCCTCCTTCTCGGAGTCGGCGCTGGAGAAGAAGCTGTCGGAGCTGAGCAACTCCCAGCAGAGCGTGCAGACGCTGTCGCTGTGGCTCATCCACCACCGCAAGCACGCAGGGCCCATCGTCTCCGTCTGGCACCGGGAGCTCCGCAAAGGTGGGCGCGGAGCGGGCCCGTAGCCCTGCCTGGGGCTTCCCCTCATCCCGCTCACCTTCACGTCCATCCCCACCGTGGGCCGCCTCCTGTCTGCCTGCCTGGGGCCGGGTCAGTGCGGCTGCGGCCTGAGGCGATGCTCCCCGGCCCTAGAACTCACGCGGAGAGCAGAACGTGGGGATTTGGAAAGAGAAAAGGAAGCTTTTGGTTTTGAGCCATAGAACGATTGGGTTGGAAGAGGCCTCGCAGTTTATGTGTTTCCAACCTCATGCTCTGGGCAGTGATGCCACCTGCTAAATCGTGGGTTTGGATCTCTGTTGCTGAGCTGTACAAAGGCAGCCAGAGTTAAGCAAAGTAAAAGTAGAAATCTGTGAAACTGTTTGTTAGCGCTGTCCGGAAATGCTCTGTACTCGCTGTGCTTAGAGCTGGATTCAAGTTTACCTTAGGAAGCACCACTGACTTCCCAGAAAACTTTGCAGTGAGTTTATGGGGACACTGGTGGTGTTCCTGAGGGAGCCCTGAAAGCAGCTGCTGCCACCTCTGACATCCTGTGTGATGCTGCAGGAACCTCCACACGACTGTTGGTTGGTGCCCCTTCCATCCAGGATGGGCTTCCAGAGGTCTCATTGGGGCCTGCTGTGAGAACAAGAGCTCTGTTTTCTCTACTGCTGTGCTCAAGAGAGCAGCACCTCCCATGGCTTCTGCCTGTGGTGAAATAAGGTCTGGTGATGCCACAGTGGGAAAAGCTATGGGATGAGTTATTTCAAAACAGCAGTGTCTGAAAAAAAATCTGAGTTTTTGCAATAGTATTCTCCTTTCATTCAGTTCTGAATTAGTTGCATACCAAATTGTTGTGGTTTTTTTTTTTCCTGAATCTGATGAACAGAAAGAATCTTACTACATTACACTTGGGTTAGAGCAGCTCTTTTTAAACTTTCCTAGAATTAAACTTAGTGTTTTCTTCAGAGATGAGTTGTTATACAAAAAAGGCTTAAACTCATGTTTGTTTTGAGTTAGCTAGGAGAAACCAAAATAAAACACAGAATTGAAGAGATTAAGGACTGCTTGACTTGAAAGCCTCTGATTTGTCATGGTAAAATTGAAATCTTTTTAGATTTGCTTTTAGGCTAAAAACCTGTGAGTCACTTTGAAAATAATGCTAATGATTTTGGGTCAAAAAATGAGAAATAAATGCAATTTCTTTTTTTTTTTTTTTTTTTTTTTTTTTCCCCCTCTCAGCAAAATCAAGTAGGAAACTTACTTTCCTATACTTAGCAAATGATGTCATCCAGAACAGTAAGAGGAAAGGTCCTGAATTTACCAGGGAATTCGAATCTGTTCTTGTGGATGCTTTTTCTCATGTTGCCAGGTATGTTGTTGCATTATGTATTTCTTCAACTTTTCTTGATAGATTTGTGTTCTTATCATGCTAAGTCTAATTAATTGACTTCTTTGAAGCATTGGGAATGTTCCCACCTTGTTTCTAGTAGAGATCAGGTTCAGCCTGCTTTACACCTAGGAACTGTTTTGTGGTCGTATTTCTCTGTGGGGAAATGTGCATAAAGTTGTGAGGCAACTGATTCATGACATCTGTGCTTTCTGTGCAGCTCCTGTATGCTTTATTTTAATCGTTACCAGAAGATCCTGAAGTTCTGTTCCATGGGTAGATAAAACTGAACAGTTGCATCTGTTTGCTGGAGCTGCTTAATGAAAGCCTTTTCTTCTGTCTCTAAAACAGACCTGGTATCTCAGGTTGCAGTGCCCTCATCATTCTTCTGGCTTGGGTGTAGTTTCTTTTGTTTTATTGGTTGTTTTAATGGTTATCTGATCATTGGCTTCCTTGCCAGATAAAGGAAGGATTTCATACATAAAAGGGAAGATGTGAGGCAGCTGCAGTTCCAGTAAGGATAAACTATTGCTTAGTTAAGATTTTCCCTAAATAGTGTAATAAGTCTTATTATCTCAGTTAAACAAGAGCTTCAATGTTCTGTGCATTTAGTGGTATATTGTTCTGGATGGCTGTCTAACTTTCAGTGTGCTAAATGAGTATGTGTAAGCGCCTAATGAGCCAAACAACCTGCTTTTTAATTGGGATGTTATTGACTGAAACAACTGTTTGAAGTTAGCACTGAATTGTAAGCATGTCAACTTGAAGGTGTTTTATAACTAACTGTTCTTGGAAGTTCTGAGAGATGTTGGGCTCCTTCCTTGAAAGCTGTTCTTGCCCATACACTGGGTGGGAATGTGGGGTGCTTTCAGGCAATCTTTGGTTCCAGCAGAAGGGGAAAATTGATCACAAATGTGTTTTACAGAGTCTGTCTTAGACAGTGAATGTCTCCAAATGTGTGAGCATTGCCATGGATGCAGGTGCTAGCTTGGAAGATGCTCTCTTAAAGTGCTCCATATGTTTTTCAGCTGAACAATAATTATTTTCTGATCTTTGAGCAGGGAAGCAGATGAGGGCTGCAAGAAGCCCTTGGAACGATTGCTTAACATCTGGCAAGAAAGAAGTGTGTATGGCAGTGAGTTCATACAGCAGCTGAAACTTTCTATGGAAGACTCCAATAGTCCCCAAACTAAAGGTAAGTGCATGTGCTTTTTGTGGAGTATTTTACTTTCTTTGTTAAACACAGAGTGATGGTGAGAAGTTAAGCTCTGGGTTGCTGTAGTTGTGTTGCTTTCAGGGTTGGTCATGGAGATTCGTCAGAATTCTCTCGAGAGAAGTGTGACTCTATAAAACTTGCTGTTCTGGTTTGCAGGTGTGCTGCCCTGTAGCTGTTAGTGAGCCTGCATGTAATTTCTGCCTCTGCACGTGCAGGTGGGGGAATGCACCAGGGCTGGTGTGAAAACAAGCAGGCAGGGTGGAGGGAACTGTTGTGTTCACAGCAGTTTGATGTTGTCCTGCTCTAAATGTCTGTGAGTAGTTAGCTGGGTTATTATGGTGGTTCCTTCTGCATATTTACATTTTATTACGATTTGGCAAGGGC
Source organism: Centrocercus urophasianus (assembly GCF_019232065.1). Lineage (NCBI taxonomy): Eukaryota > Metazoa > Chordata > Aves > Galliformes > Phasianidae > Centrocercus > Centrocercus urophasianus. The sequence continues at coordinate 162,756 of NW_024884955.1, forward strand.
TTTTTTATATATGAAAGCTGGAATGAAAGCTGGCATATATTCCCAGAGGCTTGTGTCTTTTTTCTTATACCAGCTAGAGTCATTTGAGGAGAAAGTAATAACTTCCCATAATTTCTTATCATCAGAAAGATGAGAAACTTAGCGTAAACTTGTTGTATTTACTGTATTTTTATACTGCTTTGACAGATACTGCCTGTTCTGGGGTGTCTGACAGTATTTGCTGGGTTTACTGTAATGAGGAGCAGGTGGCAACAGGATACCTGAGCTGTGGAAAGTGAAGCTCATTACAAATGAGTGCTCTGGTCAGGGGAGTTTGTTCGCTGCAGCTGAAGGTGGTGTCAGCATCTTTCTGTAAGGTGAAGATTTTTGCTTTGACCAAATTTTGCTTGGCTGCCATAGAGGAGGTATGATGCTTTGTGAGACAGCTTCATTATTAATAAAGTACTCTTAGGCCATTCTTAGATGGTAGAAACAAGGAAGAAAGCAAGCTAAGGTTGGTAATGGTATGGAATGAACATGAGGGCATGAGCAAAGTATGTGAAGGCCTCTAAGGCTGCAGTTTGGAGGGTTTTCAAGTGCTTCAGGCAAAAATTACTGAATGGGTGCTTTAGCAGCTTACAACAAAAGCCTTCATCCCCAGTGTCTGCTTTTTCTTTTGGAGCCCTGACCTGACCTTTCTTTGGAGCAGCTGACCTGACCCCAGGGCTTATCTCTTCCATCAGGGCCTCCCACGCAGGTCTGTTCTGGGGCTGGGAGGTGGGGAAATGAGTTCTGGGAGGGCTGAGGCAGTTGTGGTCTGGAAGTGGAATCGTTCATTTTGTGTTCTTTCCAGACTGGGCGCGAGGCCTAAGACAACTGTTTGTCAGGAAAGGATGGAACTTAACATTCCTGAGTTCTTTTCAAACTGATTAGCTTGAAGCTGTTGATTTCTTAGGTCACCTAGATAAATGTTTCATTTTTTAGCTAAACAAAATGATACAGTGCATCCAAGAAACACAGCTGTGACTTCCAGGTGAACTGGCAATGAACTGTGGTTCAGTATCACTGGCTGTTGGATGGAGTCAATCAGTGCTGCTACTGTTATCCTAAGGACTTAACAGTTGATAGGAAGTGCAGCTCTGAGAGAGCTTTGTGGGAAAGAGTGAAAATGCAGTTGTTCAGGTGGTGAGGACCTTAGCATTTGGCTGGGTACTTGAAGGCACAAATACGTGGTTTTCATTTGAGAGAACAGCCCAGGCCTTTTCAGAAGTGTGAGCATTGCTGCTTTGTCAGTTCTCTGTGGTGGATTTTCTCATTTGGTTTTTTTAAAATCAGCTTTCTTCCCTTAGTTGAAAAAACCCTTGGAGTTCTGAGATTTCTTTCCTTGTTTTGGCTGTCTTGTTCTCAAATGCAGCTTCATCGTAGTGAGCTCACGTTGCACATGGGTTGTCTGCAGCCTTTAGGTGAGCTGGTGTTTGCCTGGTGTCTGCTGGTCAGTTATCTGCATTGCAGAAGGCTTTGATGTAGTTACTCTATTCTGTTTTCAAATTGGTGAATGTAATCAAGGTGGATGACAGCTTTACAGGTGTCACACGTGTCATGACAACGAGAGGTGATGGGCCTCCACAGCCCTTCTGTCTGCCTGCTTTTGTGAGCATCCGGGGTCGATGTAGCTCAGAGGTGGGGAGTGTCACCATCTTCAGATGGCTGCAGACTTAAGGCTCTTCAAAGCTGTAACGGCGTCAGAGCATCTGGTCCTGTGACAAGGAGATGCTTTGGTTCAGCCTGAGGGGTGGCAACTGGTGGGTGCAGATGATTCTCCACGTTTTCTCACACTGCAGCATGATTGGGTTGTGCTGCTTTCTGAAGAGGGTGGCTCTGCGCTGGTTGAAGAGCACCACTTGTGTTTGGAGTTGTGAAACTTGCCAAAATTAAGGAGACTCCTGTATCAGAGAGGAAAGATGTCTTTAAGGTTTATTGGTGAATGTTCCAGCGGTGCAGCCTGTTTCTTCTTACCTTAGCAGCAGGGCCTCAGATAGACATTTATTCGTTTTGTACTGGGTTGAGATTAAAAAAAATCCCATCAGATGCTGTTTTTAACTGAGCAAAGGTTTGAATTCCCAGTTCTCCCGTTCTGTGTCTTCCTGTCCTGTGTTCAACATGGGATCCACAGCCAGTTTCTCGTTGCTGTGCGTGTGATCCCGAGTGAAATCAAAGAAGCGTCTTTACCTCTCAAACCAGCCTGCAGGTGATGAGAACAAAGAGGTGGGTGGCCTAGGTGGGAAGATCTGCTTTGCCAGCTTGTGGGCAAAGTCTTTCTTTGCCACTGAAGTATTTGACACTGTAAGCTTTCTCGAGCCACAAGAGGATGATTTGAAGACTGAAAAGCCAGTTGGTGGAGGAATACCTTTACAGTTCTCTCTGGATTTTCCTGGCGCTACAGCAGCAACAAGATCAACAGCAATCTGGAGATTCACTGCAGAGCTGTTATGACAGCAATTGTCAGTTATTTTGGAGGAAAAAGTGCTTTGCTCTTTCTGAGGCTTTTAGGGAGCAGTTCAATTTCTGAGCTGTGAGGAAGACCCCAAAGGAAGCAGGAGAACTGAAATCCACTTGAGTAATGGCTTCTGTCGTCTTCATGTTGGTGTCAACAGCAGGCTCTTGATTTTCCTGGAAGGATCTTTCCATCTTCCACAGGGATACCCTGATTGTTTCAGAAGCTGTGTGCAATTCACTGCTGTATTCTGATCGGTGTTAGATGCTCTTAGTGCTTTCTCTCTTTCTTGTTGGATTTGACAGGCTTTTTCATATATGTAGATTGCAGTGGATAGATTACTTGTGACTAGTTTTTTTTGAAGGCTACCCAGGCAGGGTATGTTATAGTTTATGCCTGGCATCCTGTTGTTTCTGGGGTCCCTTTCCACCGTATGCTCTTGAGTTTGCAAATAAGTGTATTTTTTTTCTGTTGTGATGAAATGGAGATGGTAATTCCATATTCTTCAGGGAGGTCTTTTACTGCCCATGTTTACCACTGCTGAAGGGGGAAAAAAAAAGTGCCACTCCACACTTGTTGTGCTATTCATGCCCAAAATGGTACTGGAGGGCAGCCTGCTTTGCTCCTTTCTCACCTGGCCTCAGTGTCCCTTGCCTGCCATGCCCCCATCATGGGATGGCTGCTTTTGGGGCACGCCAGCTGGCTGCTGTTACTGAAGTCTGTGGGTGGCCAAGCACCTGTCTTCTGTAGAGTCTTTTCAGTCAAACTTATTCAGACAAAATTCAATGGAATGCCAGATCCTCTGTTAGTTGTTACCAAACATAAAACTGTGTCTTGTGGTGGAACAGTTGGCTGCACAGCAGGAGCTGTTTTTCAGCAATTTGAATCCCCATTCTCATTCATGTTTTTGCTTCTGTGTGCACTGTGGTCATTCATTCTTGTATTGATTATCTTGTGTTTATCTTCTGTTGGTTAATTACTTTATGCTAAGTGCATACAAGTGGTAAATGCTGAGGGCTCCATTGGCTGGGTTTGATCCAAGGATGTTCCCTGGACTCTGTCCTCTGCTTTTTTACAAATGAGCCTGACTTGTAAATTGTGGTGGCAAGTCTGAGGAATGGTCTGTCTTCTGAGGGCTCTGTAATTGGATCAAAGGCTGTGTTAAGACTTCTGACTCATTTAATAAACTGTCTTCTTTCAAGGCAAGATATGCTGTGCTAAGGTTCATTCACCCCACTGTCTTGCTTTATGAAATTATTTCTGAAGTGTTATAGGTTCCCTGCTGGGAGATTGGTTCGTGCTCTGCCCATAGCTGCTGCTGCCATCACATCATGCTGCAGAGCTTGAGTTTGACAGAGCTGTCCTGGAGTCTGTTGTGACGGAAGAGTGAAAGGTTGAATAACCAGCAGTTACTCAATTGATTGTGGGACTGCAGTGAGCGTATGCTTGGTGCAGGGAAGAACTTGAAACTCTTCTGTCCTTGTGTATCTTGGGATCCATGCTTCATTTCTACTGGTAGAAAATCCCTACCAGCATACATAGTATAACTGGGGAAACCTAGCAGTGTTGAAGACCTGCCATTTATAGGTAAATTAGGGCATTTAGGTGCCTTTCCTTCTTCCAACACGGGAGGCTCAAAGATGTGCACTGTGATAGGAAGACTGCAACCTTGTAGTTTTGTGTGTGTGTGTGTGTGTGTGTGTGTGTGTGTGTGCGCGTGTGCAGAGAACTGTGTGGGTGAAATCAGCCTGCTGTTGCTGTTTTGTATTTGATTATTTGGAATATGGTGCAGGTGTTGGAGCCTATCTGTGGCCATCCTTCTCTTTAGAGAGACCTAAGGCTCGGAGCGCAGGGTATGGTTTGTTTTGAAGTAGAGATTGTGAACGTGGGCAGATGTGGTATCCAAAGGAGTTGCTCATGTGTCTTTAGTTGCAGAAGAGAAGAAGTCGTCTTTGAAGCGGACTTTTCAGCAAATACAAGAGGAGGAAGATGATGATTACCCTGGGAGCTACTCGCCCCAGGACCCCAGCGCTGGGCCACTGCTGGTAGGTGGGAAGGGGTGGGAGTGGGAGAAGTTGTGCAGGTCTCCTCCCTGTGGTCCCACCACAAGGTGGAGCTCCCAACAAGTACGATGCGTTGGATGGGGAAGTGCAGTTGGGGGTTGAGACCTTAACGTGAAATGAACAGATTCTTTTTCCGTGTTGAAACCCTGTGCTGATTCTAAGTGATGTCAGGTAGTCCAAGCTAAGATCTGAGTATAGACACCAGTAAAGAATCGCAAAGGACTGCTAGAAGAACAAACTATATCTTAAACCTTTCTGAAGTCAACATGTAATCTCTTAAACCTGATGCTTTAACACTAACACAACTAGGTTTTTAGTTTTTTCTTTTTAATTGGTCGGACATATCTCTGTTTTTTATGTAAAAGCTCAAACTTTGCTGGGTTTCATGGGAGTTGGTTGGGAGAATGAGGTGGTTTTTTTTGAGGCTGATATGTAAGGGGTGTGGAAACAATAGGAATGAAATAGAGGATTGTTCTGACCATTTAAGGCTACACAATGGTTTAACATATGTTCATTTGAAAAGGATACAAAAAATTATGCTATCCATCTGGTAGAGTGTAAACTCTGAAACATAAGAATAAATCACAGTTGTCAAAGAAAGAAGTGAGGTGGTTTTTTTGCTGTTTTTAGCTCCAGAGGCCTCGCAACTTTTGGTTTCTCTTGATGATAAATATTTCTTGTTACTGTTGGATGTCGTTAGTAGTTTCCAAAGAATTTATAACTGTTAAGCAATAAGCTCTTTTTTTTTTTCCCTAGATAAAATGGTAAGCCTTTCATAAGTACTTATTTAAAAGCTTTCAGTGTTTTTATCAGTTTTCAAACTAACCCTTGAAATGCTGCTTAAATATCAATGTTATTTCCAGGGCAAGCATTGCAGTTACAAAAACTTGCATTAAGCAAAGAAATGAAATGCTTTTTCTTTCTGCTTACGAAGTCTCCCTTCCTCCTCCCGCTCTCTGGAGCTATCTAGGGTAGGTACGTGGGGTCAGCAGAGCTGTTCTCTAGGCTGTCCTCATCCACATCATTTTGAAACCAGGATATCTTTTGAGTGCATTCATTGAGGCTGATGTATTTTTCTCAGTGTGTTAAAACAGTTGAGAGGTGAAGCTGAGGGGATGCAGTGGAGCGCAGTGAGAGTGCCTTGCATTTCCAAAGAGCTGGTTTTCCTAACTGAGGGTAGCAGTGTCTTAAATCAGGGCGGTGTGAACTTCAGCTTTGCTCCATCTATTGGTCCCCTACCAGAAGTTTAGGAGATTTCAAAAAGTGTAACTGTGGAAATATGAAGCCCTTTGGTTCACACTGATAGAAGGGGCTTTGTCTGTTTGCCTGTGGAATTGAGCAGCAGCGTGCAGATGGGCTCCTGGCACTTTAAGAGGAGGCATCAGAAAGATGTTCAGAAACAGGCCAAATCTGATGCCGTGCAAAGGGCAGGTGGTACTGTCAGGCTTTGGCTCAAACAGTCACTGATCTTGATTGGAATGAAAAGTTTTCAGCTGTGGAGCCTTGAAGGTGATGATCCTCCTCTAATTGTGCATAAAGTGCCTCAGTGCTGGAGTACTGTAAATTGAATGCATACTTCCTGCGTTAGGATGCAACTGTTGAAAGATTGCTTGCAAAAAATATTCTGGAAGTGGTTCCTTTTAAGTAGGTGATTTCAGATGGGAGAGGACACATCTATAGGAAATGGCAGAGAAGTTGCATTCATTGTATCTTTCGTGTACATTTGTGACCTATCTTGTCTTGCAGACAGAGGATTTGATCAAAGCCCTGCAGGACCTGGAGAATGCAGCATCAGGGGATGCAACAGTGCGGCAAAAAATTGCCTCCCTGCCTCAGGAAGTTCAGGATGTTTCATTACTGGAGAAAATTACAGGTATGAAGCTGGAAGATGAAAGAACCTTGGTCTAAAAAAAAAAAAAAAAACAACACCTTAATGTAAATAATCACAGTGCATGGGGGTGAATTTCTGCTTTTGTGTCCTTGTTTGGTCGTTCTTGGCTTTTTGACAGAATGTAAAGGAAGTAGAGCCAGGGTTCTCAAACGGGTGATTGATTTTTGAGCACCTTGAACGTTACATACCTTTGAGTTTTATCAGAATTGTCCTGAGTAAACATGTACACACTGATTTCTATGGAAAGGGAAGCTCGCTACTCTCACAAGTCTTTCACTCTTTATTTAAACTGAGTTTATGCAATTGTTTTTAAGAAGTAATTTGAAACCCGTTTGACTTCTGTTCCTGGAAGTAGTTTAATTTATAACTCATTATGAATAGTCCCTTAATCATTTCTTTGAAAGATAGTCTTGCTGTGTCCAGCTGTGAAGAGTGGTGATTCATGTGATTGCCTGTATTGGTCATTAGGACTTTTTCGTAGAAAAGTGTTAAATGCACACCATCTAATTTGCTCAGCTAAGTCCTAGCAGTACAGCCTGAGGTGTCAGTTGAATGAACCTGGTTGTAGGACTCCCTCCCACATTGTTAGCATCTCTGCGAGAACAAAAAGTAGTCAATCCCACCCGTTGCTGAAAGCACCGTTCTTGGGTCTCTAGCCCTGCCTGCTTCCCTTGTGTCCTCTGCAGTCAGAATTGTTTTCACACAGAGCCAGAGGCATCTTTATGAATGGCACAGTGAGCCGTAGCCCTTCTATCAGAAATCAGTCATCTAGAGGATCAAGTTTAAAACCAAGCACTCCTGCTTGCAGACAAAGAGGCGGCCGAGCGCCTTTCCAAGACCGTGGACGAAGCATGCCTCTTGCTGGCTGAGTACAACGGGAGGCTGGCAGCAGAGCTGGAGGACCGGCGCCAGCTGGCGCGCATGCTGATCGAGTACACGCAGAATCAGAAGGACGTGTTGACGGAGAAGGAGAAGAAGCTAGAAGTGAGTACTGAGGGACCCGGTGCTGCTGCTGCTTGTCCCAGCGAATGCTCCCGCTGGACTCCAGGTGTATGTGTTTATCTAAAGACGATGCCTGTCAGTGGTGTTTTCATTTAGAGTAAAACAGGGAGGGGAATGGTATAAAAACGCTGGAGAGAACAAATTAGGCTTGGTATTTTAACTACAGGTTGGCTTTGGAAGGCCCATCGCTTGACGGTTTTTAAAGAAATATAGGTACATTGAACAAACTTCTTCAGGTATCCTCATTTTTCTAAGTGCAGTCTCCATTCCCAAAAAGTCAAGCTCCCTCTGGCATTGCCACCTGTAATTTTGGTTGGTCGGTAGCTTGCTTTTTTAATTTATTTATTTTTCTTATGACTGGGTGCTTCGTCTGTCTTCTAACCTCTACCCGTTAGAGATGCAGTTTAAGCAAAATCTTCTGGCAGCCACCCTTTAACAGCTGTTTTTACCTACAGCTTCAATAGCAGAGTACAAATTGGGCTGACACCGAAAGCTGAAGACTTGCTTTTCCTGCCATAGCTCTCTTGAGCAAGGAGGGCCTGAAACTGAAAATGGCAGCGGTCTGGCAGGGCTGAGCATTAGCCACGAGCCCATGGCGTGTGCACGGGCTGCAGCAGGCAGCCATTTATCTCAAGTGCTCTTCCTCAGAGAAGTTTTTAGCAGTGCACCTTGGGACTGGTATGGAAGTTTAATTAATGATTTTGGTTGTATGTCACTCTGCCATCTGTTAAACTGCCCCTTGGCGGCACATTAAGGGCTTCCTCTACACTGTCGGCTGCTGATTATTATGAACAGCTGCTGCTGGGTGGGACATGAGTTGCTGTAGAGGACAAAGTCTTCTGGAAGGAGACTGTGCCTTAGCAATTGCAAGTTCTGTTTACCGTCATGACAAACCTAATTTTCTGACAGCTAGGCAACATTGTTCTGAGGTAAACTTCATTTCAAATGTATTCTTTGTCATGTGTGTTTATGTTGGAGTTTCTAAACGGCTTGTGATTGTGAAAAGTCTTGCTCTGGCAAAGCAACGTGTTTCTAAATCAGCCAGGCAAGTGCAGCTAGTTGATTGTTAGCTCATTTAGCTTGAATTTCTTCAAATGTAACATCTGTCTTATGACTGAGACATTAAAAAACACTTTCAAACACAAATATGAAAGATGCCATAACAACAAATTGTTTCTGGCACAGATTGGCTCAGTGCTAGTGGAAATCTTGGGTCGGGTTTTTCCTTGCTGAAAGAACGAATCTTGTCCAGTAGAACATACATATATTTAAAACAAAATTAAACATGATACATCGCTGTTTAGGTTTTTTAAGGCAAATGGCAAACTGTTGCACAGCAGTGTTTTCCAAAAAATGGAGGAACAGTTCATACACTTGGGTCTGCTCGAGGCAGCATTAAGGTCTCCAATGCACTGACTGAAGCGTTGTCCAGTTGTGGTTTTTTGTTGTGGTTTGATGCTGATGAGGCCCATTATTTGAAAGCTAACTCTGGCAGAGACACAAAGCAAATGAAATTGGAAATTGAAGGTTAAGCAGCTCAGTGAGTGAGCTACTTTGATAGGAATAATCCTGTGGGGTAGCAGGGTGGGTTGTTTGTACGCTGTTAAAAGTAAACATGCTTTTAATACATCAGAAACTCAAGAATGATTGTAATGACTGATTAGGATAGTCTTTGTCCTTCTGCCAAAATAAGGTGGTCTTGGTCCTGCAGAAGTCTGAAATTACTGTAGGAGATGCCGCTCGTTGATGTTTATTTAACATGAAGGCACCAGTTGTGCTCGCCTCAATTCTTAGCTGGGGATGTTGCTGATGAAAGCACCCCATTGTTCCTGAGCTGTGCAGGGTTAATCAATAGTGGAAGCTGTTGATCACAGGTGAGGCCATATCTGCTTGTCGGGTGCGTTTGATGTTCTCACAGCACCGCTTGATAAGGGCCTGCTTTTCCTTTGTAGTGCTAATGAACATTTTAGTGGAAATATCTGAAGTTCTTGTGGCTGTTAGGAAGAGCTGTAAGGAAAACAAAACATTTTCTCCAACAAAGGCTGAGATGAGGAAAGGACTGAAAACAACCTGGTTTTAAATTTCTTACTGAATGATTTGTGCTCTCGAGGTACCTACGAGAATCCTTGGTACTACTGGTGTGAGTTTTGACTCTTGGGAAGTAAATTTGGTGACTCTCAAGTGAGAAAGTGTTCTGAGATAGAAGGATCCTAATCTAGTCGAGGATATCAGTGGAGGAATGGGGGTTTCTGGTGTTAGTGTGACTCAGTATTCTAAGATACATAAATGTATGATTCAAGAATCACTGTGGATATTTGTCGTGTTTTACTTGCAATATAATGTCTTTCACTGTGATTGTAATGAAAACAGGTAATCCTTCTGTACTGAAAAGCAGCTTTTTGCTATCTGAAGAGCTACACTTTAATGACCCTATTTATACTGTCCCTTGTGAAGCACAGCAAATTCTCCAATCGTACAAACTGAGTATATTTATGCCTGAAGGACTAAAGCACAAAATCCTGAGTGATGCCAAAACCCCGGGATGCAGAGCTCTTGTCATCAGCTGCAGAAAAGCTGTTACCAAGGGGCAGTGTGCTGAGAAAGGTGGCCTTGGGCAATGAATTACCCTTCAGCACAGGTGAGGTCTGGCATGAGTAAGAATTGAAAAAACAGTGCTGAGAAATGCTGGTAATTGGAAGGGAGAAAGGCAGCACAGAGCCTGGAGATCGCAGCACACGGACAAACTGCTTTTAAGAGAGCAATTTCCAGGGTGCAGTTGAAAAATTGAAAGCCTAACGATTAGGGCTGCTTTATTTGGAGGGGGGAAAAAAAAAAGACTGTAGTGATTTGATTCTAGCCTAAAAGCAGCTACAGGGACAGCAAGGAAGAATTTCTTCAATTCTGGCTGCACACTGCAGAGCAAACCAACGCTGATGTCAAACAGCCTATTACAAGGCATGTAATTTTAAGCACAAATATTCCTTTAGGTTAATTTACTGAATGCTATGGTGGGTTCTGTTGTTCAATATCTGACACTGAATTTCACTTTAAACAGTGCTTCCCCTCAGCCAGAAACCACGGGCCTGATACTGCAGTTACTGCTTGACTCACTCACTGTGCAGCTTTCAGATCTGTTGAGCCTCTGCTGCATTTTTCCCCCTGAAATCTCTGGTCTTTTGCTTTAGTATATCTGATTTACCTATGGCACATCAAAACAGAGACTGAGGGCTCTTAGTCACTTTCTGAATTCTCATTAATGCTTAACTCGATGCTTTGCAGAAGTTACAGTTGATGTGATGGCATTCAACGTGTTGCTGCTTGACCTAGAGAAAATCTTAAGCTCAAGTGAAGTCTGCACTGTGTAACTCCCCAAGTGCTCCAAGCTGTGCAGCGCTCCTTGGAAGGATTTCCTATCCCATCAATACCAGCCAGTCTGGTAATGTTCTAGCAAGGTTTATTCTGAATGAAACGCTTCCATCAGGTTTATTCAGTGGTGTTTAATTCTGATTTCATGTTTATTTCAGGGACTAAACATCCAATTCACTTGGACGGTGTGGATGTAGAGTTCTGCGTACTGAGAAGGAATACTGATTAGCAAAGGCATTCATGTGGCACAGTGCCAGTTTTTTTTTCTGTCTCAAAGTCCTGCTTACAGCAAAGATCTCATTATTTTGCCTAAAAAAAGGCAAATAGCATCCAGATACTGTTAATCTTAATGAAAACCTACTCTGCAGCAAGGCAATTAGCTAGATGCATGGAGTCCAAACTAAGATCTCAGCAAGCAGTGATTTCTTGTAAGTGCACTTCATTTCATGTGGATTTTTATGGAGTAGATGGACCTTATGCAAGAATCTGCAATATGCAGTTTCGAAGCTTGTCATGTAAGGTAGCTAAATGAAAAACATGTTGCTCCCAGTTCTGTAATGCAGAACATGACCACCACTTGGTCTGTGGGGAGAAAGGAAGAGCACTGAGCCTGGAAGGAGGTGACGTGCCCCTGCTTGCGTGTTCCTGAGCAGAGCAGAGGGGTGCTCCTGAGCATGGCAAATGTAAATGCAAATAAATACGCCCTGTGCTTCCTGTGAAGGTAAGAGGATGCAGGGCTGTATCTCCTGGTAGCATCTCTTCCATGTTGCAGCCGGCCTTCGGAGCTCCAGGACGGTGGTGGCTGCAGCTGGGCCTCTTGGAGGCGCTCCGTCCTGCTGCGCTGTGCCTCCTGCAGCCCCCGTTGCCCTGCACTGGGGCTCAGCCTCTGTGCTCCTGCCCTGCTCTGTGGCAGCTGGCACGGCTCGGTGCTGGAGCAGGAGTGTGAAGCACACACGAGGCACTTCTGGGACGTGGTCAGTTGTGTATCTGATCTGCCCAGCTCTTCTAGGAAATCGGAGTTCCTGGGTTACTCCCTCAGAACGTTGTTTCCATTCCTGAACAGCGTCCGTTCTGAGCCAGTGTTTGATGTATTTGAGGCTGGTTCTGCATCTTCCCAGTGGGTCTTTTTGTATTCTTGGCTTTTTTTCCTGTATTTTTTTTAAACAGGTGGGATTTAGGCCTTACTGCTTTAACCAGAACTTTTGTGTGGGCTAGTTAACACCTTCATTAGCCTACTGATAAGGTAAGGTAAGATTACTGAGAATTGGGATAACAAGCAAGGGCATTTCAAAGATTCTTGCTCTCATAAATAGTTACTTAGAAAGAAAATCAGACTCAAACTATCTATTTAAAAAAAAAGTAATCACACAAAATGTCTTCAGCTTGAAAGTAGAGTGCTGTCATCTGGACTGTCCACCAGCACTGCCCTGTTCCTCCTGCCCTGCTACTTTCAGGCACGACTGCTGTTAGCCTTCCAGTGGAGGTAGGCATTGGGTTTATCTGCTTTTACAGTATTCTTGCACGTGGATCTAGGCAATTCAGGCAGCACTGGAGATCTCTTCTTGGCTTATTCTTAGAATTTGTGCTTTCTACACCATTTACTAAACTTGGATGATTTTGGCTCCTTTGCTATTCTTGATTCTTTTTTTTTCCTATCTTTAATAGGAGTTGCTACAGGGGGGAAAACTCTGCTGGTGTTCACTCTTGGTAGTTTGTCATTCTTGAGGAAGTGCTGCCTTTTCTTGGCTTGGTATCCATCTCTCCCTTCTGAATTGCAATTATATTGTTATGGATCACTGATTTATTTTTAATTCTGCCCTGTCACCTCCCTGCTCCCCCCTCCTCCCCCAAAAAATCACTCTAAATCCAGCCTCCTCTACATTCTTTCTGTAAGCATTGGAAGACAAGAATTCTTGCTGTCTCTTCCATATGTGCAGGAGCTGGCATTCTGCTGTGACCCCATCTCACCTGAATTGTGAAGTCCCAGTCTTGAGCAGAATGCAGTTTCCAGTCTCTTTCTTTTCCCAGCTTTGGCTTCTGTGTTCTCTTGGAGAAATGTTAGATGTAGGAATTCAGTGCTTCGATGGCTTTCATCTTTATCTATTTTTCTTGTGTGTTCATGCTTAAAAATCTGTTTTTTTTCTTTTTTTCTTTTTTTTTTTATCTCCGTAATTCCATTTTCTTCCCTTGTTCCCCTGCTGAAATATTTCCTGGAGTGGCAGGACTGCGGATGTTGGGTGCATTCTTATTTGAATCCTGAGTTCTCTTCCATGAAACGAAACCAAACCAAAACCTAGCAGCCCGAAATGAACGAGCCCACCTTTTCTCCAGTGGCTTTTTTGTTGCTGTTGCTGTTCCCCTCTGGACTTCATGTATCTGTTAGAGCTCTGAATGTAATTACTTCAGTGCATTAACCCCTACGTGCTAGCAGAGCTGTAACATTAACTCCCTGAACGTAAGTTTGAAAGGTGTTAAAGGGCCCCCTAGTTTGGGGCTGGCTGGAAATGGATGGAATATATTTATAATAGGTGTTTCAAGTGTATTCTGAGCTGTTGCCATCAGTTCTGCTGCTCTCACTGTTCTAATTCAAAGTAATGAAAGAGAGAATGTAAACTCATTGCTTGTAACCCTGCAGGAACTGCTCGCTTTGATATTTGGAGAAGGTGAAGAGAATTTCCATCATTGAGAAGGTTAGAAAGATTGGATTGAAGTTGTAAAGCCTTCAGAAACATATTTTGATTTAATGTGCACTAGTTCCATTTGATCTTCAAAGACAAACTTCTGTTCTCTGGTAAATTGTTCTCTTTGCCAAGTAATTAAGAAATGCGTATTAATGATACGACGGGCTTTATGGAAGCCTATTGCACATAATTCTTCCCATTTCATTTTGGAGATGCTTCCCCCCCACTGACACACATAATTAGGTAAAAATCAGTGCTTTCCAGAAGAAATTATGTAATGCTGTTTTTTATTTAAACAGCTGTTTTTTTGTGATTCTAAATATTTACGTGACAGTCACAGAACTTTGAAAATCATACAAATATAAACCCTTAATTGGGACTTGTGTTAAATAACTTGAGTGTGTGTTGGTCTGCTCTTAAAGGTACCAAGGTAAGGGTCTGTCAGCATCAGGGTCCGGGCTCTTCTTCTGTCTTCTTGTTATGCAGTACTGACTGCTGTTCTGTTCTGCTTTGGAGTGTAGGGACATCTGAGGATGGTAAATAATGCATAGAATCACAGAACATCCTGAGTTGAAGGGACCTGTGAGGATCAGAGTCCCACGTCCCACCATGGCTCCACTCAGGGCAGCACCCTGTGTCTGAGAGCAGCACCCCCAGGCACAGCTGGTGGTTGCCTATCTCTTATCTGACAAGATCTCTCTGCAAGCCTTTCCACTCCCACAGGAGTCAACAACTCCTAATTTAGTACCATCTGCAAACTTGCTTAGTCTGCATTAGTCCTGTGGCTGGATTGTTTATAAAAACACGGAGGAGAACTGTCCATAAAATGGAATTTTCACACTCAATCCAAAACTCATTTGTGGGAAAACTACTTGCAAGCTGCTGCTTCGGGGAAATTTAACTTACTGCTCTTCTCCTTTTGCTGTAATTAAATTCTAAAAATGTTGGCAACTGCCTTTTGCTTGATTTCAATCCAGTGTGGACAAACTTTTGTCTGGTTTATATTTAGTGATCACTTGTGTTCTGTGCTCACATGTCAGTCTAATGTTACAGCTGCTGGGGTTGCTAACATGTGTTGTCTGTCTCATAACAAGGAGTCCCTATTCCACAACCAAACACTCAGAATTCGTCAAGTTGGGGTAGGAGGAAGAACATTTCAGCAGGCCATTAATACCTGTGGTGTTCCTCAGCCTGCTGCCTTTGTCAGTGGGATGTGCCTGAAGAATGCTCTGTCAGTTTCCTCCTTGGGCTCTGCACAAATCCAGTTGTCTGGAGAAGGATGTAGGAATAGAGCATCTATAGAATGACAGTTCTGACAAATATTCTCCCAGATCTCAGTGGCTGTGGGGGCATTTACAAACTTCTGCTCAGGCATCGTGGCAGGATCAGTGGCTCTGAGATGCTTGTGGACTTCCTGTTGGTGCAGGCTGTGTGTCTGGGTGCAGCTGGCAGCTCTGCAGTCGTGCAGCAGCAGCACAGAGAACCAATACTTTGCCACCTTTTCCCAGCATCCTCTCTTAAAAATAAACACAAAAAAGAAATCCTGGCTTAACTAAAAGCACTGTGTGTTAACCTGTGTTTGACGTTTGCTCTCTTGTCTCTTTCAGGAATACAAACAGAAGCTCGCTCGGGTAACCCAGGTCCGCAAGGAGCTGAAATCTCACATCCAGAGCCTTCCAGATCTGTCACTGCTGCCCAACGTCACAGGAGGTCTGGCACCTCTGCCGTCTGCTGGTGACCTGTTTTCAACAGACTAGAACAAATGGTGTCCCCTCGTTTCCATTATTACCAGCAAAAGTGAGAAGACTGTTGACTGGAAATCCAGTCTTCCCAGATGTACAGTAGGAAAGAACTTTCAGACCCTGCTTTCAACCTCTTGGCTGCTCATGCTCACCCTCTTTCTGTGTACACTGGCTCACAAGGAGGGCAGGATAAAGAGCGAGTTTTGTGAGCTCTTAAGGGGGTGGCGATAGTCCGTATAAGCAATCTTCTCTCATAATTTTTCCTTCCTCTTTAGTTTGTTTGCTCTTAGCACTTGTTACCCCACGAAAGTCATGAGAATCGTGTACATAGATATCTGGAAGGTGTTTGAAGAAAGGCTGACCGTGTGACATTTTCCTCTGTGAAACTATTGTGTTGTTTCAGAACGTCTTGCCTGTTTTTGCTGGGTCTCTGCACCTCGCATCTGAAAGCAGTGGTGGCTGGTGGGCTTTGTAGGGCTGCGTGCATGTGTGTCTGCAGGTACTGCATCGTGTCACTGAAGGACAAAGGCACCTACTGAGCAATGGCACAAACATTTTAAATCTACAGTTCCTCATGCTGTTGTAGGCCTCACATAAAAAATAGTTCCTATTTGGCATGAACATAAATTGAAACTCACCACAGGCAATAAAAATAAACAGCTTTTCTTTGTGAATTAGAGAGCTTCATAATTTAAGCTCTGCTGAGCCATGCAGAACTGGATATTACCTAAACGAGAGTGGAAGTAAATTTTGTTCTAGCTACCTTAGATTTATGCTATATTTTTCCTCTTCATTATACAAAATAAACGATCACAGAAGCTTTGCTTTAACTGAGAGGCTGGAATGGTGGATTGTAACTGGTCACGTCCCAGTGGCAGATCTGCTCTGAAGGTCGTCGTGCTGAAAGCATTCTATGAATTCTCCCTGTAGCTTTAGTCAAGTTATTTGATGAACAGAAGTTAAATGTGATATAAACACTTTTTTAATCTAGAAAGTAGGCCCATGTACACATCCAGTATGCACATGTGCTATATCTATGCATGTAGGTATTAGAAGGACGTACTTGATTTTGTATCACAGATTGTGAGTTGATTTTATTATTTGGGGGAAAAATTAGAGTACTCTTTAATTTGCTAGCTAATATTTTAGCTGCCATGGATGTCGTTAGATTTCAGTTTGTGTGTTAGGTCGATCAAGCTGGACTCTCATCACTGAAAACCATTCCTATTTGGGATAAAAATCTGTTTAATATCTCTATAGAACACCTGAATCTTCTGGAAACACTTGGTCTGACAACACAGGCTCTGTCACAGAGAGGCTGGGATTGGTGACCTTGATGTGCTGTGTTTGTGCCTCGCTGTGCTCTGCAGCTGCAGTTATCAAAGACATGAGGAGATACCTATGGAAATGCAAACCTTGGTCTGCGTTCTCATTAATTTATTTTGTGGAGTATTCAGTAGCTTATTTGCATTCAGTGAAACAACACCACGTCTCTGGTCCTTGGGTTGCTGAAAAGCTCGTGTGCTTTTCTTACTGACGCCTCACTTTTCGTTTGGTTTTGTTTTGTAAAAAGGAAACTTCTTGCACCCTGGTTGCCCAGCCAAGAAATGCGCTTCCTTTTTCACTTACAGGAATTTTCACGATGGCAGAGAATTCTTTTTTCCATGAATTGGTTTGATCTTTGCAACCATTTGTGGACCAAATGACGCTTACATAAAGCACCCAAATCTTTCCGCTTTTGCCAAAAATTAAAAAGGAAAAAAATAAAATAAAATCAAGGGAAACAAAACCACCCACCGAAGCTCTGAATCCCAAAGCAGAAGGTGAATTTCTCTCCTGCCTCAACTCGTGGAGGTACCCTGAGGTTGCTTTCACCAGTAATTGCTCTGACCGTGGATTGAACGTGCGTCCATTGTAATGGGAAACAAAAGATCAAAATTGTCCTGAAAAAAGAAACATGCTAGAGATGTGTTGCCATCTCATGCTGTTGTTTTGGGCAGATCTCGTGTGAGAAAGTGGTATGTCTGTCTTCTGTTTTAGTATTGAAATGTTTTGACTTTTTATTTCCAAGCGTGCGTGTGTTTTATTTTGCTTAATTTAAATGAAGTCTCATGGGTTTTACTTTTGTTTTACTTTTTGGGCAAAGGGCATCTGGTGAACTGAGTAACATTCTCTCAAGGTTGAACAGATTTCCCCAAGGTGTGTCTCTTTTTTTTTTTTTTAATGCTAAAATCTGTATATGAATTGTTTTAGGAATTAATTTAGACATATAGGCTGCCGTTTGTGACAGCAGTATATTCTGAAATGTCTCATAGATCTATATTTTTGAATAAAGAGGGTGTCGTTGAACAGTGCTGCTTCTACTTGCTTCATTCCCAGTGCAGGAGCTGCTTGGACACACGGTGGGCTTTGCTTTGTTTTTACCCTCTGTATTTAAAGGGCACAGAGTACAGGACGCTCCTTACGGCCGAGTTGGAAGATGTGAGCATTATTCTGAGCAGCCAAGCTGTAATCCGTGCCTTCTAACAGTGCCTGCTCCTCAGAACTGACCTCTGGTTGATGAGCACAAGGTATGGGATGCTGGCTTCCTAACTTCCTACATTAATTCAGGTTGCGTGGAGGACGAGTAAATAATTAGGTTTGGAAACAAACAGAAACCAAAGCCAGAAGCTGGGAAACTGACTTTCCTGTACAAGCATTGAGAGCTGCTGCTGTCCCTGCAGGGTTTTGATGCTGTGAAATCAAAGCCTTTCTGCTTTAGAGGAGGTGGATCTTCACATCTTATTGTGTATTAATTCTCTTAGAGGTTTTGGGGGGGAGCTCATGGGTTCTTCACTCCAATTAACTGCTATTCAATAGTCTCTTTGGGCAAACTTGGTAATTGTTTCATGTGCCGTGGAGAGTGTCAGTAAAGCTGCTTACAATTTCAGCAACTTAACAAATCTTTCATTAAGGAGGCTATATTTAGTCTGCTTTTGTAATCGACTTGCAGGAAGTTTGATCTGCAGCTTTCTGTGAGGAGAAGGGAGACTGAAATGATTCCTTCCAGTGGCAAGCAGCCTTTGGATGGTGTTTGTAGAACTGGAGAGGTTTCGGTGACCTGGAATGTGGCTGAGTACTGCATGTCCTTTCTTGCCTTTGAGATTTTTCTATTTTTATTTTTATTTCTTGCAGAGCTGAAGCAAATTTGTCCAAACCTATCTGCCTATTTCGCAGCTTCCCATGCAGTTAACTGCTTCAGTGCATTGGGCTGTATTCCCTCCGGTCTTCCTGCTCACCAGGTATTTGTGTAACAAACTCATGTTGGCTTACACATGTGTAGGGAGTGAGAACTGGATTCTGGTGAACTAATGCTAAGGTCTGTGGGATGGCAGGTTGTAATTGGGGCGTTGAAGCAAGGCTGGTGTAGCTAAGCCTCACAAAACAGTTTTTGTGTGGAAACCAAGTAGGGAAAGAGCATAAAGGAAGCTGCTCAGCTCTGGGCTTGCCTGCAATACAGCTGGAGCAGCAGCTTAGCTTTTGGGGTATGAAGGATAACAGGAAGTAGAGGTGGGGAAAAAAGTGATTGTCAGAATAGGAGCTGCATCTTAACGGCGAGTCTCCACCCTTGTGGGTAAAAGGGTGGTGGTGAATCTTGTTAGGAATGGTGTGGGGGTAATTCAGCGATGGACACGTAGTGCCAGAAGGAAGGTGGGCGCTGCTGCCGAGTGTCTGCAGCGGGAAAACGAAGACGCCGGGCTGTTCTTAGGAAATTGAAGGCTAAGCAAATGCCCCAAATACTTTTCGAGTTTGGTATGTGGCAACAGGTTTTATACCTTGGGCAACTTGTTTTATAGGTCAGAGCCTGTCCAGGGCTGCAGCTTCAGAAAAAGTCAGGTCAGAGGTGGCTTCCCATTCAGGGCTCTGCAAAACAAAGCAAACCAGCAAAGTACAAATATTGTGAAAAAGTGTATAGATTTGAGTCATCCCATAGATGCTGTGGTGGTCTCTTGAGAGGGCTGAGGTTGGGACAAGTGCTTTCCTGTAATTTTGCTTGCCTTTAGGGAAGTGCCAGAGGTGTCAGCTGCGTCTTTCCTATCTGAACTTTGCTATCATTTGCAAGTTTGGAATTTTCCAGATGACGCTAGTCGTGTTGTGGAGATTTTTGGATAAGCAAGTAAGGAAAATGAGCTATGCCCAGAAGAACAGGGAAGCTAGATGGCCTGGAGGTTCAATTTTACTGCAATGTGAAGGTAAAGGAATTTGCATTAGCATCGAGTGCATTACCTTTGTCTTGCCTTAGAAAGTAAATTCTTGTCTGAGTAGCTAAGTGAAATGTGGTCATTTCTTTACAGGGAAGAAGGATGAAAACGTTCCTCTTAAAATATGGCAAATAGACTCAAATTCCAAGCTCTGTTTTCCAGGAAATACCAGCAGTGGTTTCACAACACAGGCAGCGGTCAGATAGGTGGTGGGAGGGCTGGGCTGGGAGCCTTGGTCTGAGTGGCCCTGGAGTTGGAGTGCAGCAGTGTGAGCTCTGCACACCTGTGGGCTGGGCTCTGCGGGTCAGTGGGTCCCGATGGCGATGGGCTCTGAGCCTCCTGCAGGGGAGGGCAGTGCAGGGCTGGCCTCACCCAGTGCTCTGGGGGTTCTGTCACTGGTACCCTCTGTTCTTGCTGCAGGACAGTGCAGCTTCTGCTGCATGTGTTGGTGCTGCTGTTCCAGGGAGGTGGTGGGATTTCTGCTATGACTGCACAGCGAGTGACGGCCCTCTACTCCCCTGCAGCAGTCACAAATGGGTGGTAGGATGCTTTGTGTGCTGTCCAGAGAACTGAGGGTGAAGGGTGTGCCAGTCTAGGATCCCTGTGTTCCATTGTTCCTTGCGTCTGGTTTGTTTTTCTCTTGCCTGCACCATGGGTGAATGTGAAAAATCCACCCATGCTCATCAGAAAGGGCTTTGTTGAGACCTGACAGTCCCCCAGATCTATCAGCACCACTGTGATTTATGGGAGGTTTTTTCTTGTCTTGGTCCATCAATAAAGCCAAGCTAAAGGTCCTCAGGACTGAAATGAGCTTACAGCTGATTCTTGGCCAGTCAGCATCTCAGTGAGCTGTGGTGTATTAATAACCACTCCTCCGCGTGCGAACGGTCTCACTTTGCTTTGGCACTTGGGCTAATGCTGCATTAAGAATTCTCCTGGGCAATGGGTGCAATGTTGAACCATCTGTAACTCGCTGCTTGCAGAGCAGCAGTGCCCAGCAGGGAGGGCTGTGGCTGTGCCCGTGGTGCAGTGCTGTACTCAGGGACTGCTGGGCAGCTGGGTGCAGGGCTCTGGGGCAGCTGGGAGATGCGTAGGGCAAAGCCCACAGCATGGATTTGTCTGGCCCTGTGCAGTGGGCTGCAGGGTGGTTGGGGATAATGCAGGAGAAACCGGCCCTGGGACGAGCTGAACCCCAGAGCTGGACCATAACTGCAGCATTTGGTGTCTGCCATGCGAGCTTTGTTCCTTGTCAAAGCAGCCCTGCTCCGCTGTGCTTCGGATGGATGGGAGTGACCTTCAGAAAGAGCTGTGCTAATGTTTATTTTATCAGGACCCAGCTTCGAACCAGAGGAGCAGCCGGTTATTTTTAAACCAGGCATTGAGCAGCTTGAAGCCTGGCTCAGCAGAGCTGCGTGTAACAAATGCTCTTTAAAGTACGGCTGTGCATCATCTCTGGCTCTGAGCAATGCTCCTGCCAAGGGAGAGCGGCGCAGGGCTCGTGCCTGTTAACCCTCTGGGGCACTTTTGGGGCCGTGCTTTGGAGCGGCCATCCCTGAGGCTCTGTGATGCCAGTGCTTGGGGCTGGCTGCAGGGGGAGGGCACAGACCCCATCCCGTTGCCCCCCCCCCCGAGCTGTGGTTCCCGCACTGTAGGGTGGGCACTCTTCATCTCTGTCCCATGGACCTGGTGCTGCCCCTTGGATTCAGTGCTGCGTGGAAGGTGAGAAGCCAGGAGGAGAGGGGGGAGGGAGGAGAGGGGAGGCCCTGCTGGGCCCCTCCGGCGGAAAGGATGCTCACGAGGCAGGCATGGCTTTAAAAGTGAAAAATAGAGGTTTTATTCAGTGCTTGCATAGTTAATTCCCATCAAGGCAACGTCCCATTCCTCACCGCACCATCTCTGCGGTGACAGGAACAGTTATTAAAGCAAATAACCTGCTTTACCTATGCAGCAGGGTTCTAGGCAGTATGTATTTATAGAGCTATAAATAGATTTATGCTATATGTGTATATAGCACATAAACAGCTTCGTGCTCACAGTATACAATCTTTTCTCTACCAAATTGCATTCGGAGCATTTTAACTGGCAGGCGTGAATGCTGCTGCTGCGCGACCGGTGCGGGAGAAGATTGTCTTTCTATTGTTTGCGTTATGAAATGTGCTCTGCGTCCCAGGGGCATGTTTAGAGCTGCGGAAATGAGTGAGGCTGCTGCTGGGCTGCTGCAGGAGGGCCCCGAGCTGGGGCTGCGTCCACCTCCCCGGGGAGGGAGAGGAGCAGAAGGCACGGCTCGGCCCCGGCGGCTGTCAGTACCACGGTTATCGCTGTCCCCCAGCCCCTGGGAGTGGCGGTGGCGGAGGGGGGCTGTGGTGGCACTGGGCACTTGGTGGTGCAGGGTCCCGTGCCCTCAGTGCGGGTCAGGCTAAGGTTTGCAGTTGTTTCTCCACAGCATTGCCCAGGGCTGGAGCAGGGTGTGGGGACGTGGGGGGCCCTCACTTGGGCAGGGGTGCGATGATGACGTTGCGGTAGCCCTTCACCCCCGTCAGCTTGTCGCTCTCAAAGTCCACCATCAGCTTGCGCAGCCCGGCCTGGCGCGGCACGAACTCCATCCGGAACTTGGCCTCTGCTTGCGGCTCCACAGGGTCCTCACTGGGGGGGGGGGATGGAGGAGTCAAGCGTGGTCCCTCCAGGTCCCCGTTCCCCTGTGCCGTGACACCCTCAGGACCCCTGTGGCACTGCTGAGCCCTGGGACTGGCTCGGCCCCACTCCCACCCTGTCCCAGTGGAGCTGCCGTGGGCCCCAGGACCCCCCAGCTCCCTCCCCACCACCCGGCCCTGGCTCTTACAGCTCCTCGATCCTCTGCCCCTCAGTGAGGCCGGCGCCTTCCACCACGAACGTGCAGTTGTTCAGCGGCTCTGCCAGTGGGTTCACCAGTGTGATCTCTGCCACCAGCTTCCGCTCCTGCATCGGCTCCCCTAAAATCTGTGAGCAAAAGGGATGGTTGGACCGCAGCACTGCGCCAGGACTGAGCTCCCATGGATTGGAGCATCTGAGGCCTCACTCACCCTGATCTTGATCTCCGGGTTCTGGATGTAGACATCCCTGATGGCCACCACGCTGTCACCACTCTCGTACTCAGTCAGCAGAGCCACCACCTTGATCATGTTGTCCTGGGTCAGATTGGGCCCATACTGCTCATAGAGGATGCGCAAAGGCACGCTCTGTGCTGAAGGCAAAGCAGAGCAGGGTCAGTGCTGCTCCTGAGCCAGCACACAGGGTTGGTCAGAGGAGCTGCTGGAGGGTCTGCAAGCATGCAGGTGCCTGCAGGGCAAAGGCAGCATCCTTTTCCCTGGGCTGCATGAGGTGCAAACATTGTTTGGTTGATGAATCCCAGTGCGCAGCTGCTGATTGCATTTGTTATGGACTCCTGTAGGAGAGAAAGCTTGGCTTGCGTTAAAAGTGAGCTTGCTCTGGTGTATCAGCTGTATGGCATTTCCAAACCCTGAAGGTTCTGTAGAAAAATGATATAAATCAGAGTGGTGTTTAATTACCAGGCAGCAATGCTAATTTGTAAGAACAGCAAACCAGGGTTCAGCAGTGCATTGGGCTCGGGCCAGGACAGCTCTGACTCAAATAATGCGAGGATGAGAGAGGTTGTGTCCTCTGCAGAGGGGATGCTGAGCACGTCAGCACTGCTGAGCACAGCCCGAATTCAGTGCTGCTTTTCCCACCAGCTGAGGGCTGGGGGCTGGAGCCACTGGGAAAACCCCATGCAGTCCTTTGGGATCTGCTCATCCGCCTGCTGCCTCCACACAGGGTGTGTGAGAGCAGGAACTTCCGCCCTGCTTTAAGTGCATCACCAGCCTCCTGCCTGAGCAATGTTCTTTAAGCAAAGATTTAAAAGCCACAGCTGTAAATCAATGTGAACAGAACCCCGAGGAGGTACTGCTTGCTGTGGGATGGGTCAGTGGTGCAGCCTGTGGGGGCTGCCATGGGATGTTGTTCTGCAGGCTGTGTTTGTGCCACGGGATTAAACACAAGTGCTGCATTCTGCCAGCCTGGAGTGCGCTGAGCCAGGGACCCACGGGTGCTAGTGCAGTGCGGATGAGGACAAGAAGCACTTCTCATGGCTGGGAGCTGGGTGCGTGCCTTGCAGCGGTTTCTGTCCATCCCACAGTACCCTGGCCCGGGCCCAGGCCAAGATTTGCACGGATATTATTGCTGCTCAAGCCATTGTGTGCACAGTGTGTGCGGTCGGTGGCTGCAGGAAGAATTTCCTCTTTGGGAAGCTGCCAGCACAAGCTGGGACTTGGCGCTGGGACAACTCCTGGCTGCTGGTGCTGCAGCATGGTCCCCACGCCCGGTACCCCCCCTATTGCCTTACCCAGGCGGGGCTGCAGGGTGAGGTTCAGCAGGTCCTTGGAGCCGCACTGCGGGCCCACCTCGCCGTTGTAGCTGGCAGTGCGGGCGCACAGCCTCAGCCTGCACTCACGCTCCGTGTCTGTGTCGTTGCTGATGACAGCGAAGACGTCGAAGTCGGAGCCGTTGTTGGCGCCCTCCGACAGCTTGATCCGCATGTGCAGCCCCTCGTCCTGCTCACCCAGCGAGCTCTTCTCGTGCTCTGCCTTGCTGAACACCTCTCGCTCCTTCTCAGACCCTGCGGTGCAGAAGAGCTCCGGTCAGCAGAGTGACGTTGCCCCTCCTCAGAGCCAACCCTGCGTTCCCTCCGTGGCTGCCGTACCCTCTGGATACTTGTAGGTGTGGGTGATGTCCTCGCGGCTGTCCCTGCCGACGCTCTTGGTGCTGATGTTCTTCCCCACCACTGAAGAGTGGATGCTCTTCCTCTGCTCGCCGTTACTCTGAACGATCCAGTACACCACGTCGGCATTGACCTCCGCGAAGACGAAGGGGATGTCGTACTGCATCTGCAGGTCGCCCTCCTTGATGGCCTTGACGGGGGCCGGCCCACAGCAGTAAACCCCTGCAGGGAGCAGGGCCGCTGCTGTTGCCCAGGATCTGGCCATCGTGGGAGCCACAGGGCCGCCCCATCTGAGGGCAAGGCATGGGGGGACACGGCCGTGCCGCACCTTCGCTCTTCTCCTGGGGTGTGGGGTCCAGCGCTTGCCACCCATCGTATCCAGGTGCCAGGTCAGGCCGGTTCATCCAGCACTCCACCCAGCAGTGGAAGTTCCTGCAAGGGAAGCGTGGTGCTGAGCAGCTCCTGCCCCGTCCAACCGCGCTGGGGATGCCGTGGTCCCAGCGCTCGCAGCAACTCACCAGATCATGTCCCTGGAGCGCCGCTCCTCCACGCCGTCCTCGCTCAGGTAGCGGTCGATCACCAGGTTGCCGTTGGTGTCGTGGGCAGAGTTGTAGTTGGTGACCACACGGCTGGGGACACCCAGGCAGCGCATGACTGCGGGAAGCAGGGCAGCATTGGGGCGGATGCTGGGGGCGTCCCACTGGTCCCACAGTGCCACGAGGGCTGGCAACCTGCTGGGACGCCACTGGGTTTGGTAGCGTGGTGGGGAACAGACACAAGAGAGACTGGGAGTGCTCTGGGGGCAGCGTGGAGGCAGCGTGCTGCAGCCTCCATCAGATCTCAGTGCCGCCTCTCGCTGCGTGGAGACACCCTGGGGAGCAGCAGTTGTAATGTTCCAGAGGAGGGCTGTCAGCGATTTTGATTTGCAGAAAATCTGCTTTAGCTCTCTGCTATTTCTCTTCTCTCTACAGAATCTCACAGACATGAAATATATAACCGTGCACACGCTCACAGCCCAGGGAGAAAGGCAGTGCTGCAGCGTGCCCACGTCTGTGCACTCAGCAGAGGATGGCCTTGGATTTTCCTTCTCTTTTGCCCCAAACTGACTATGATGGCGGCACTGAAATTATCTTGATCTCAGCGGATTCATTACTTCACTGCAAACTTGACCTTAACACTGCTTTTCTTCTCCTGAGCCACAAATTCAGCCTCTCCCTCCTGGCCAGGGCTGTCCTTGGCACAGCAGAGAGCTAATTGCAAAGCCAGAGAGGTTCTTTATCATTTTTTCCCCTCAGTTTCCTGACAAATTGGAATAACAGAGAACCTAATTTCTCAGAGGCTGAGGTGAATGGACTGCTGCCCTCCCTGCAGTGCATGTGGGGTGGCAGGTGCTGGCAGTGGGAACAGGGGCCCGGGGGCTGTGCTCACCGGTGCACGCCACAGCAGCGAAGACCCAGCACTGGCCGTACTTGACAGGCTGGCAGCCCAACCTCCTCCACCTCTTGAGGATGTCCACGCTGCCGATCCACGCCATGGGGCTCATCCCGTCCTCATAGTGGTTGTCCCAGCGCCCCAGCAGCACCCCGTGGTCTTCGTCGTTGCAGTTGACCTGCAGGGTGACACGAGGAGATGGCACTGTGTGGCCCCTGGGTACAAAGGGACAGAGCGCACTGCCCAGGAGGAGGCTGGATGGAGCGCCTTCATCCAGCTTAGTCTTTCTGCCATCATCATCAGGCAGCATGAAGGGATGCAAGAGCTGCACTGGGATGCACCAGGACATGTGTGGCTGTGATGGAGGAGCATGCTGAGAGCTTGTGTGTTACAGGTGCTGCAGAGGGTTGGTCTGCAGAGCCCTGCTGCACTCACCATGGCGCTCACCACCCTGCCAATGTAAACGGGGTCATTGCGATGAGAGCAGTCCAGGTTTTGATCCCGCAGGAATTTGGGGTTGATGTCCAGCATCTCGAGGCAGATGGCCAAGATCTCATCTTCAAACTGGTGCGAGAGAGAGAGAAAGGGGAGAAAACACGGGTGAGGCATGCAGTCTGCGGGTAGAGACAGCGCAGTGGCAGCACCACTTTGTCCCATTTGTGCTGCCGTGATAAGGAGCTCCATCCTGCTGCCAAGCACGGCTTTCAGGAGGGGAGAGAAAAGAAATCTCAAAGGGAAAACTACCTATTTCTCCACCTGCAGGTGGGTCTGGGCTTAGGGTCTTCTGACAGTCACGGCCCTGTGCTGCCCAGCACACAGCCCTGTTGGGAGCTGGGGGACGTGGCTGCACCCCTCCAGCCCCCGGGGCTCCCACACAGTGCTGGGTGCTGCAGCACAGCTCATGGTGCTGCGTTATCGGCACGGCCGGCGCAGCCCTGGGGAGCTGCTATCGAGCACCAGCTCTCCTGTGGCACCGATTAGAAGCGTGCAGCCCTGAGCTCCCTGTGTGCTCCCAGGTTCAGAAGGCAGCTCAGCAGTGAGGTTTTGTTTGCTGTGTGGTGCTGGGTGTCCCAGGGCCGTGCTGCGCTCACCTGCCCGAAGTTCCAGGGTGTGGAGGTGATGTAGTCCCGGGAGCCCATGTAGATGAGCCCCTGCTGGGACAGCACGTATTCACGGCGCTCGTCCTCTTCCTGCAGGTACACTGCATCGTCTGCGGGGAGAGCAAGGGATGGGGCACTGGAACAGGGCACCCGGGGCTGGGGTCGCTCCTGTCCAAAAAGACTGCTCAAGAATTTCCACTCAGTTTGACCCGAGCTGATGGGAAATCATCAGTGGGCCTCTGTTTCCCTTTTTTGTTCTTTTCTGACTTCTCTTTCACTTTCCTCCCCTTTGTTTCACACAGCGGATTTTTTTCCCCAGGGGTGGGAACCTCCGTGGCTGAGAAGCAAATGGTGGGAACTGGGAGTGCTCACAGCCATCAGGACCTGTGCAGGGTCACTGCTGGAAACAACACCTCTTACTGGAAAGGCTTTCAGGAACAAAACTCATACGTCCACAGCATCAGCACTCAGCACAGCCCTGGGTGAGCAAAGCTTCCTTACAGCCCTTATCTCCAGAGCCAGCACAAAGCATCAGGATTCAGGAAATTGGTCCCTCAGCCAAGGTCAGCATGGGGGAGCGCAGGGCTGCTCCTGGGGCAGGGGAAGGATGTGAACAAATGACTGCCAATTGCCAGCTGTAATTAACCTCCAGCAGGTCTGCATGCTGCCTCCTGCATTGCTGCGTATCTGGGAGCTCCCAGGAGCCTTTTCCCCGCCATGAGCTGCTTCTAGGGATGTCAGGTACTGGGTGCCAATATGAGGAGCAGTGTCCTGAGCGGAGGAAGGGGCTGTGGCCTGCTGCAGGGATCTGTAGAGAGGGGAAAGAGCCCTGGGACCTCTCTGGTGCCGGGAAGGCGAGAGCCTCACCTGGGTGCCAGGCATTGAAGAGCAGAACGAAGTCCCCGAGGTGGAAGCTGGAGCCCTGGTACTCGGTGGAAGCCTCCAGTGTCAGGCGGTAGCGGCCCACGCGGGCACTGCTGGGGGAGCAGAGCGAGACACAGAGCACAGCCCCGTCCTGCTGCTGCAGCACTGCACTCCAGGTCCCCTCCTCGGGGCAGTCGGTCAAGGTGAAGTGTGACCTGGTGCCCGACGTCTCGATGGGGCAGGGCCCTGCAAGCAAGTGGACATCAGCTTTCCCCAGTGCCAGAGATCCCATGCAGGGCTGTGCAGTGCAGGGGTGTCCCCATGCCTGCTGGGGGGGGACAGAAGCCACCCACTGGGACCCAGGAGTGGAGCCAGGTAGAAAAACCATGCAAATGCCACCAGGGCTTAGAGGCTTTGGAATGGGGGCATGGAGCCCTCCCCACCAGGTTTTGTTTCTGAGGGGTTTGCTCACAGCCCAGGGTGAGGCTTTGCTAGGCTGCCCCCCAGCAAGCAGCCGGGTCACGGTGCGAGAGCAGCCTTTGGCACAGAGCCTGGAGCCCTCAGCACGGAGCTGCTCTCAGCAGGAGCTCCGCTGCACGCGCACAGCCCACGGTGAGCCATGAGCTCAGCGGCTGCAGCGCTCGAGCCGAGAACACAGCGATCCCTGCCTTCCCCCTGGGCCGTGGGGCCCCGCAGCTGAGCCCGAGTCGCTTGCACGTGGCCGGCTCCAAAAGCTGCTCCTGGGAGCGTGGATACCAGCCCCAGCCCAGCCCTGGTTGCCGGTGCTGATGGGCTTGGCTGGTGGCCATTGTGTTCCGGAGCAGCCGCAGCGAGGGCGGCACAGCAGTGAGCCACCAAGAATACTCATGAACTCATGAGAGTGACACAGTTTCTCCTCTCTGCCCTTTCGGGGAGGCTGGGTTGAGCTATCCCTGTCTTTCTGGCAGCTTTGGGCTCTGCCTCCGCCTCCTCCTGCTGCAGAACCTGCTGTCCTGCCACAGCATCCCGGGGGCCTGGGCAGGGCTCTGCAAGTCCATCAGCCCTAAAAATACAGGCGCTATTTTTGCACTGAGCCGATCCCCTCTGTCCTGTAGGAGGTGGCACACGAGGTGGCACGTGTCCTGGGGTGGTTTCGTTGTCCCCAGGGGATAAGATCTGGCACCTCCCCTCTCCCCTCCAACCCCATGGGGTAGAGCCTCTGGCGAGGGTGATGGTCGAGGCTGTGCCAGCAGGGCTGTGCCTTGGCTGGAGCCACGGATCCTTGGCCCATTTTGTGCAAGAGCAGTGGCTGGAAGCCAGCCTGCAGCCTCTGACCTGCTGCACCCAGGGCTCCCATAACATGCAGCTCACAGCGCATGCATGGTATGCAGGGAATGACTGCAGCATCACCCCAAGGAAGGGCTCAGCTTCCCAGGAAACCTTGCCCTGCGCAGCATGAGCGTGGTACAGTTTCACTATGAGTTCTGGCCTGATTGACTCAGCAGGATACAGCATCCCTAAAATAACTCTTTCCCCAGACAGAGTTTCCTCTTTGTTTGCCTGTAGCTGCACTCAGCCTAACCCCTATGCAGGGTGTGGGCACTCAGCTGGCAGTGGTGCCCATCCCTACCCCTGCATCCTGCTGTCCATGCAGGCTCACATGGCACAGCCAAGCAGCACATGGGCTCCAGCTCTGCAGACAGCCTCTGGTCGAAGGCCCGCTTCGGTTGCACCCCGGGAGTGCATGGATGCTGGGGGCACCCTGAGCTCAACCCTTGCATGGGAGCTGTGGCACTCACCCGTCTCCACGTTGAAGGCAAGTTTGTCCACCCCCTCCTCGTAGTCCCGGCCCGTGAAGTTCAGGGTGATGGTGAAGGGCTGCCCGCGCCGCACCACCAGCTGCTGGCTGCCCATCTCCGCCGTCCGGTGCTCGCAGCCATTGCGCTCGCACTGCAGGTCCCACGTCTCCAGCACCAGCTCTGCAAGAGGCACTGCATGAGGCTCTGCCCGGCAGCATCTCCCTGTGCTCACCTGGAGATCCCAGCCCCGGAGGTGTGGACGTGCCCTGAGCATTGCCCTGTGTTTGGGATTTCTCCTTAATCCCAGCCTGAGTCTTTGTGGGGCCTCAGCAGTCCCCTCTGCACCAGGCAGCCCTGTGCAAGCGCCGTGCCCAGCACAGCCCTGGATCCCAAGCATCCCCACTGCAGAGCTGTGCTCTGCATGTTGCCGTACCCAGCACCACAGCAAAGCCCAGTGCTCATTCTCTTTCTGGGAGGCTCTGTGCCAGTTTGCTGTCTAAAGCACTCTGATATGGAACTTGGCTAAGTGCTGGGAATGCCAGAGATGTTTCCGTGCCTCAGCTGCGGGCAACTTTCCTGCATTGTGAGTGCTGAGAAATGGGACAGACGGAGCAGAAACGCAGTGACAGAGGCAGCAATTGGTTCCCATGCTGCGTGCAGGGCAGTGACACTGCTGGACACAGGGCTGTGTGCTGGGAACAGAGCTGCAGCCCAGCGCTGTGCCGCAGCAACGCGACGTTGCTCAGCATCATTCAGGGCCGCTGACCCCTGAATGCTGTGCAGGCAGACAGAACGGAGCTGCCAAAGTAAATGAGAGCATTTAACACTGGAGAGCACACAGCAAGCTCAGCAGCAGCCGGCCCGTGGGGTGGCTGGGGCCGTGGCGGCCTCGCTCAGCTCTCCCCAGCTGTGCCTTTCTGCAGCGGTGATCTCAGAGCCGTCCCTGGGCAGCGCTGGATGGAAAGAGCTGACCCAAGTGCTGTGTTTCCAGAGCAGAACAGAACCCCACGCCGGATCATCTGGGTGCAGTCTGCTGCAGCACAGCGTGCGGGTGCAGAGCTGAAGGCCCACATGGGGCCCTGCAGTGGGGACAGCGCAGGAAGAGCTTCGTCCTGGTCACCTCCCCCTCTGTGAGCAGGAGCACTGCTCCGTGCTGCCACGGCATGCTGTGTGAGCAAGAACCTCACTGACGATGTGCCGAAGGAGAAACTGCATTCGGGACACCGCAAACAAGCGTGCAGAGCCGCAGCTGCTCCTTTTCCCGGCCACCCCGCAGGTTTGAGCACAAAGCGAAGCCCTGCACAGTTTGGCAGCAACTCTCCCCCGGCCGCCAGCGTTCAGAAGGCGGTGTGACGGCCGTGCGCCCGCAGCGCAGCGCGGCCCCCGGGGGCTCCGGGACAGGTGCGGGTTGTCCGCGCCCCGCACGGGGCTCCCAGAAGCCCTTCGGAGGAGGACTCCCGTCCGGCACAGCAGCTCTGCAGCAGGACCGCCTCCTCCAACCGGGCCGACGTGCGGCACACGACCCCGGTCCCGCAGCGCCCCGCGGAGCCCCGTGCGTGGCACAGCGTCGCTCCGTCCCGCACAACGCGGCCGGGGACGGAACCGCTGCCGCCTTTTGCGCTCCCGATCGCGGCTCGCGGGAACGGGCCGGAGCCCCGCGCTGGCGGCGGGCTCTTACCTTCGGCCATGGTCCCGTCCGGTCCCGGTCCCGGTGCCGCCGCCTCCCGCTGCCTTTATAGCGCGGGCGCAGCGCCCTCCCCCGGGGCCGGGGCCGGGGGGGAATGAAAACGAAGTTTCCAGGAAACCGAGTGGGTTTGGTCCCACCTATTTTAAACAACAGAAAAAAATAATAATCCCAACCCACGGGACTTTGGAGGGGGGGGGAGGGGGTTCAGCCCCGTCGGCCCCGCACCTGCCGCCCCTCCCCGGAGCCGTCCCTTCGCGCAGCCCCAGCGCTTTCCGGGAAAAGGGGCGAGGCGGGAGGGGAGAGGGGCTGCGCGGCCCCCACCGCGGTGCCAGGAGCTCGGGGATGTTTTCTCCTTATAAAGTTTTCCTCCCCCGTCCCTTATCTCCATATGCTGCCATTCCCAGCCGCCTCGGAGCCGCCGCAGCCGCCCCCTTCCCGTAAACACGGCCCCGGACGATGCTTGAGGGAAGATCTGCTGGAAGGCTCCGAGGGTGCACCAGCAGCCTCACAGCGCCCGGCCCGCTCCCTGCCTTCCCCGTGTGCCCCAAGTCTGCCACGGCCCCACCACTGATACTTCAACCCCATCAGAACTGCTGGACCCCAACCCCACTGATGCTGCCAACACTCCAACCCTATCAGCACTGTGGAGACCCTGAGCCCATCGGAAATACTGAGAGCCCGGTGAGCTCTGCATCACACAGCTGGTTCTGCAGCCCCCCTCTCCATCGGGCAGATGGCTTTAATTGAAGCCTTCCCGCATCTCTCCATCATCTGTGTGTGCACACTGAGGCTGTGGCAGCAATGGGAAGGAACTCCCCCCTCTCCTACTGGCCCCCTCAGTGCTGGCCCCACAGGCAGTGCAGGGCTCAATATTCGCATGAGGCAGCAGGGGCTGCAGGGCTGTGGGGGCTGCCAGCTCCCAGGCACTGGATGCCCTCCCCCCACTGCAGGGTTGTAGGCATTGGGGTCCTTCCTGGCAGCAGGGTTTTGCCTGTCCCGAGCTAACCCCACTCCCAGCTCCACTTGCAGTGTGCTGGAGCCTCTGTCACCAGCAGTTTTTGTGCCAATGCAGTGTCAATGCACGCAGGCTCACCCCAAGGATGCAGGCTCATTTCTGTCCACACAAGCCCTCGCTTCCTTCTCACTGCATGTGAACTCTGGATAAACTCTGCAGCCCGGGGTGCAGCATTCGGATGTGTTTGATTTGCTCTGGTTGGTGCATGACAAACAGCCGTGTGATGGCACTGAATTCTTGGAGTGATCTGAAACAGATTTTTCTCGCTCAGCTCTGCCCCGACTCAGGATCAGCTGCCCAGCAGGAGTCTGCATGCGTGGTGGGTGCGATGCTGGGGCTGATGGCATGGAGCTGGTGGCACAAAGATGGTTCCTGCACAGCCAAGCACAGAGTAGTGGTGGTATCTGGGCTATAGCTGTGTCTCAGCTCCCATTTGGGGCAGTGGGAGCCAGCTCTGACCCTGCATCCCTGCAGGAGGAATCCCTCCACTCACAGTTGGTGCCCTCTCCGTTTACCCCTGCACACAGGGGGGTTCTGTCTGCCCTGCAGTGGAAATGCTGCAGGCGGGAGGTGGCCGTGCTGATGGTGTTATTTTTACTCTCCTTAGTAAGACAAGGATGCATTAAGAGGGAGTTTGCTCTGCTGGATGCCCAAAATAGCCCATGTGCTCAAGGTGTTCCACGGAGGGCTGTGCCTCCCTGCTCCCACCCGCTGCTGGAGCAGCTTCAAAGGGGCTGTGCCCGTGTCCCGGCTGTTTGCTATGCTGGGTGTGCAGCGAGCTACACCCAGCCCCACGCAAGGCACATCCTGAGTTAGGAGAGCAAACAAACCCTGAAAGGGACAGTGTCTTCCCCGAGCCCTGAGCTACGCCGTCAGCTGCCTCTGAGTGCTCGGCCTGTGCTGGGCTCCTCCGCCCTGGGATGCTCTCCGTGTGGCTGGGGTGGGGGCAGAAGTGGGTGGGGGTGTCCTGAGCTCCCACTGCCACCACGGGGCTCTGGGAGCTGTGCTGGGGGTCTGGGATGGGCAGGTCTGAGGGGTGCGGTGTGCTCTGGTGGCACCCTGATGTCACCCCGGTGTCACCCGGTGTCATCCGTGTATCATCCCAGCATCACCCCACTGTGGTGCAGGACAGCAGTGGAGAGGCAAAAGCTGAGCTGTGCAAATCCATTCCCGAGGAGTGCCAAGAGAAGCCCCAGGGGGAGAGCTGGGCAGCCAGTTTCCTTCTCTGGAAACCCTGGGAGCAAAGTGCTCATGAGCGCCTTCTCTGGAAACCTTGGGAGCAAAGTGCTGGGCCACACGGCTGGAGTGAGGCTCAGGGAGGAATGCGTGATTTCACGACCTTTGTTCTACAGCCCAACTGGTGTTTTCTATTTAAGATGAGGAGAAGCCAACCCTCCCTGCCCCCCTTCATCCAGCTCTGAGCTCCATGCCAGGCCCAGCGCTCTGACATGGGATGTGCCCATGGACCGTGTGGCATCGGGTGCCAGCTGTGTAGAGCAGGGCTCAGTGCTCTCTTTGTGAGCTGAATGGCTTCCCCCCTAGTGAGCCCATTTCCAGCTGCTGGGTGTCATTTCCAAGCAGCTCTCTGGAAGAACCCCAGCCCTGCTCTCCGCACCATGCCTTCTTGTTTCCTCAGTAATCCCACACCTCTTGTGGTTTCTGACAGCCGTTTTCTGGATGGATCGGGACGGCCTCCACTCCCTGCTCAGGGCTTTGATTTGCGGCGCTGCACCTCTGAGATGCATTTTCCAGGCGTTGGGATGAATGATGTGCTCACATCTCTGGTGATGAACCTGTGTCACCTCAGTGCCCCACAGCCCTGTGCTCAGGGCAGCTCCCGTCACAGCTGTGTGCCACCTTTGGGGGAGGGCTCAGGACCCCCCGGGTCAGGATGGGGTTGTGCTGGGCGTTGGTGTTCCATACTTGGTGCCATCTTTGCCCCCGCTGTCAGGAATTTCTTGGCCTCTGCATTTGTCCCAGTTTAGGGCAGGAGCAGGAGCCTGGACGCAGTAATGCAGCCCAGGGATCTCTTCTCTCAGCCAAAGGCACCACACAGAGCAGCACTGAAGCTCAGTTCCCCAGGCACCAGGACTCTTGTCTGTGCTTACCTGCAGAAACCAAAGCCCCAATCCTTGGCTGTGTGCAGTGAGCACAGGTCTGGACATGAGCAGCACGCTCTGCGCCAGGCCCCCGTCCTGTGCCCCGTATTGCCCAGGGGCTGCCATAACAGGAGCACAGAGCCCTGTGCCCAGTTCTGGGGGCTCAGTGGCCGCCTGAACCCATTGCCCAGCTCTGTTTTCTTCCTTCTGCACCCATCATTCATTCATCCCTTTGGTTTGGAAGGAAGCGTACCACGCAGCAGTGCAGGTGGGCCGTGGCCCCGCTGGGGAGCGCAGCTCCTGGGGACCCCCCACAGCTCCTGACAAATGGCTTTGCCATTTCCTGGGTGGGAAAGAGACATTGATTAACTCCTGCACTTGCCTTTCTGGAAAGGTTATAGCTTAATTGGTCAGACCCGGAGCCATAAATCAGGCACTGAAGGAGCAGTGGAGCTAAGAAAAATTTGTGCAGAATGTTACAAAAACACTTTTGGGGAGGATGCACCCCACCATGAGCACAGAGGTGGGCAGGGAGCTCCGAGCATCACGAGAAAATGCTTTTCCCTCTGCTGAGGAGCTGGAAGCTCTCCTATCTGTTATCAACTAACCTCAGGGTTTGCAAAATATCATATAATTATGGATTTTTTTTTTTTTTCCTTTTGGAAAAAGAAGAACAACAGGAAAACCATTGTTTGTTTTATTGGGAAGAGATTGTAACAGGGTTTGAGAGATGATTCTCTTTCTCCATGGGAAATGCTGCTCTTTGACTTCCAAAACAACGTGGAAAACCCACAGCATGTGGGCCAGGCTGGGCTGGGCGGTGGGACAGCAGACCCCCAGTGCTGAGCTCACGGTTACATGAGGAAGGGGAAACATCTCGGCACGGAGCACTGCTGGTGTTGTTGCTGTATGCCAGCAGAGCAGCCTGCAGCCATTATGGGGTTTGACTCGGGGCTGCTGGGGGGATTTTGTCTCCTGCATTATATGATGGCACCGACGAGATCCCGCTCTGCTGCCACCCGGTTTGGCTGCAGCCACCCTTTCACACCGGGCTGAGAAGCACCCAGAATTAATTAGAGCAATCCATCCTAAAGATGACAAAGGTGTCGATGAGTGTTTTTGTCTTCCAGCAGCACTGGGACTGCGGCGGTGCTGCGAAAGAGATGAAGAGTAACTCCAGCATGGATGGACCTCAGAGGAACTTGTACTGTGGGGATAGTTGGAAAATGGAGCAAACCAGCTGGGCTTGTCCCAGTGGGTCACACAGGGCCACCCGCACCTCTCTGGAGTAATTCCTTTCAAGCCAAAAGGAATGAGACAGACCTCAGCCATCAGGATTGCAGGGAGGCACTGGCAGAAGTGTTACCAGGGAAATGAGTGGGGAGGAGTGGGGTCAGCGGATCGAAGAGATGCCATGGCAGCGATCGCTGTGCTGCCAGCACCTACCCATGGGGACCAGCCCACTTTGGTGAATTTGGCACAAACAAGGCTGGAGGGGGTATGACTGATGCTTACAAACTCTGGGATGGGCACCATGTGCCCTTTATGCTGGGGAGCTGCGCCGTGTGGGACAGCCAGCCGTGCCCATATGACAGCTGGGAGTAGGGCTGTGTTTTTCTGGACCAGACTCTATGTGAGATATTGCATTTTGCAAGAGTTCCCTTGGCTAGCTCATGGTCACCCCATCCCAGCCCCGCCTGCTCTCCTGCACCATGTGTGTCCCATGCAGGGCTGTGGGATGGAGCAGGCAGGGCCAAGTCCCAAGGATTGGATGGTGATGGGAGGGATCAGCTACAGACCTGCAGGGAGCAGGTGGGACAGAGGGAGAACTGCAGACAGAGCTGCTTCTCCCGACCCTAACAACAGGGAGAGGGCTCCCGTGAGCTGCTGCAGGGCTTTTTGGTGCTGAGTCTGACCACGAGGGAGGGTCAGCACTGTGGCTGTGGCATCTACAGTGTGCAGTGGGGCTCCTGGCAGCACCGGCCCCCAGAAGCCAGCAGGACGCAGTTCCCCACTGTGCTCCACGACCACTGCTCCAGGAGCTTTATTGGCATTAATGTAATTAGTGGCACGTTAATGAGTGCATCCAAAAAAAAAGCGCCCATTGTCACTGTCACCAGGATGGCACCGTGGTTGCAGGGGCATGGATGGAGCTCTGCATCCCTCAGCCCATCATGGGACATGGGCATGCCAGCCCTGGTGCTGATAAATGCACTTTGCAGGAGGATCGCCTCGCCTGGCAGATTAACAATTAACCCGGTGAGGGCCAGTAAGTGGGGTTATGGCTACTTCATGGAGTGTTAAATGCTGAAAGACTGAAAAACCAAGGGGCTCTGAGCAGCAGCGCCCACATTTTACCCCTGAGCAGGGCACGTCCCCATGCGTCCCCAGGACTGGGGGTCACCTTCACTTGGTGTCTGCCCTGCCCAGCCCTGTGGCACGGTGGTTCTCCAGATACACAATTGGGGAGGGCTTTTGGGGGCTACCAGGAGGCCCCAAGTCCTGAGGCACAGCCGAGATCGTCGCTGGGGTTTCTTCGGCGGAGTTCTGCGTGTCTGAGTCCTCAGAGGAGAAGCTGCTATGGCTGGAGACCTGGAAGTACTGCGTTGCATCGCCTCGAGGATGTGCTGAGCCGTGTGCTGGGGGCTGACCGCAGAGGGGGGCACGCGGTGGGGAGGGAGACACGCAGCAGGGCGGGCTGCGGAGCTGGGATGGGCTCTTGTTGGTGCGCGGTGGGGTTCCACTGCCGCATGTCGGGAGGGAGCTGCAGCGCGGCCGTGGGGAGCTTGGAGGTGAGCGGGCGGCATCGCGCCGCTCCGTGCCCGCGGCACGGCCGCAAGAGCTGCCGGCTGAGGGCCGCCCCGAAGCCTGCACGGCCCCACGGCCCGGAGCGGTGGCTGCCGACCCCTCCCACAGCTCGGCCAGCATCGCCTCCAGGCTCTGCCGCGTCTCCTGGTATTTGTGCCACGCTGCCGTCCAGGCCCCCGTCCCGCTGCTGCTCTGCATCCGGCGCAGCTGCGCCCGCATCTCCTGCAGCTTCTCCGTGGAGAACTCCACCGACAGCCTCTGGAACGAGCTCTCCAGGCGCTGCAGAGCCTCGGGCCGCCCCGCGGGGACCCCGCCGTGCTTCGCCTGCGCCGAGCACTGCCTGCAGCCCGCGTTCAGGCAAGTGATCTGCAAAACAATGCACGCTGCTGCGCGTCCTGCTGCCTCCCTGCACCGCGCCCGGGCAGCGTGCACCCACCTTGCTGGAGAACTGATGCAGCTCATGCAGCATCTCCAGCTCTGCCTGCCGCCGCTCCATGCGCTGCTGGAAGCTCATCAGCTTCGTTCGGATCAGGGCCACGGCAGCCTGCAAGGGCTGAGCCTCGGGGGACACAGAATCCTGCAGCTTGTCTGCCTGCTCACACAGCGCCAGGCCGTGCCGGTGCCGGGCCTGCAGGTAGGCACAGCAGTGAGATTCACACTGGGAGCAGTGCTGATGGCTCTCAGCTCAGTGCAGCTCTCAGCTCAGAGTGCTCCACGCCAGAGCCAGAGCTGTGTGCTCAGTGCATGTGGAGAGGCCGTTCAGGGCAGGTGAGAGGCAGCAAAGCATTGGGCATTCTGCACATCTCTGCTCCACATGGCCTGGCTTTGCACCACACAGACTGCACTGCCCTGAGTGGGTCTGTATTGCTTCTTCCCTGCGCAGAATGAGAAATTAAGGGCCCTGACTGCAGCAGTGAGCAGGGAGCAGCCCCAGGGTAGCAGAGCTGGGAGCAACAGCCATGGCTGAAAGAAACTCATTCTGCACAGAGGTCTCATTCCCAGCCTGGGAGAGCTGGGCTGAGTACACCAAAGTCTGTAAGGGCATCGGAACCCTGCTCTAATTTTGCATGTTGATGTTTGTGCCCAGTGCTGGGCAGTGTGTTGTGCTGGGAGGTGACACCGGAGGTGGCCGTACGTACCGCTGCCTGCAGCAGGAACTCACTCCATCGCTCTGTGGACCTCTCACAGCTGTCAGAGCTGCACTCCTCAGCTCCCATCTCACGCAGCCGTGCTGCTCCCTCTCCATCCAGCCATTGCCTGAGCTGTGGGGAGCGGGTGGGGGTCAGTGGGACGGCCCCAAGCGCTGCCCTTCCCTTCCCTGCACTGCCCTTCCCTTCCCTGCACTGCCTGGTTATGCACAGCACCAATAATTAAAACCCAGGGCAATCCTGTCATTATCTGCATTTCCTCCACCACTAGAAGCTGAGGAAATGCTGCTCCAGCACCCACCTCATCCAGCTCGCCCTCCAGCTCCCGCACCTTCCGCAGGGCGCTGAGCCGCTCCAGGCGGCTGTTGGACAGCGAGACCAGGAGGTGCAGCTCCTCCTCCAGCTGTGCGTACCGCGCCTCGGCCGCGTCCATGCCAGCCCTGCATGGGGGAGAAGGGTTAGGGCTGAGGTTGGGTGAGGGTTGGGGTTAAGGTTAGGGTCAGGGGCTGGCAGCGCAGGGCTGGGTGTCTGCAGCAGGAGCTGGACGTGAGCGGCACCGCTGGACGTGATGGGCATTGCTGGATGGGAGCGGCACCGCTGGACATGTGCAGCAGCACCGGGGCTTGGCCCCATCTAGTGGCTCTGTCTGAGACAGGCCCGTGGGATGGCTGCAGGCTCTGGGAGCTCCGAGCACAGAGCCCGGCGCCCTGCGGTTCCCCAGCGGGATTCCTGCACGGGGTGTGGATATGGCAGGAGGGTGCTGGGCAGCGGGTAGCAGCGCTGGGAGGTGCTGCTTGGCGGGGAGGTGGTCCCGGCCCCTCTGCCCCGTACCTGACGTGGGGTGAGGCTCGGAGCCGGGCAGCATCCCTGCGCAGCCGGGCCAGCACGGCGCCCCCCTCGTGCTGCAGGCACAGCAGCTGCGGGTCGCTCAGCACCCTGCGCATCAGCTCCTGGTGCCTCTCGATGCCTGCGGCCGCATCCTGCCGAGAGACTGCACTCAGCGGGGGCTGCAGGATGGGCAGCTCAGGCTGTGCAGTGAGGGATGGAGATGGGAACAGCCCCGGTACCTGCATCCCCGCCGCACCATCAGTGCTCTGAAGCTCCTGGATGCAGCTCTGCAGCAGCTCCAATGCCCGCCCGAGGCTGGCGGTGAAGGGCTGCAGCCTCTGTTGGGAAGCACAGGGGTGAGCAGGGATGTGCAGGCAGTGGGACGGGAGCAAGGGCTGCAGCGGGGAGCAAGAGGATCACTGCCAGAGCAACTGACAAGAGTGGGGAGTGCTTTGGGCACATCACGTGAAAGCCAGTGAGGAAGGGATGGGGAAGTGACAGCAGGAGCCAGGCCAGCAGCAAGCTGTCCTATGCTGGGGATAGGGATGGGACAGGAAGGCTGCTCTGTGCTCTGCACTTTGGGGACTGAGGGGAACTACGGGAAGGGAGGAGGAGCTGATGGTGTGATAGTGGACACCTGGAAGAATTGCACCCACTCGCCGTGGCAGTAGGGGAAGCTGCCCTCCAGCTCCGCCGTCACCTGGGAGCTGTCGACGAAGCGGCCCAGAGCCTTCAGTGATGTCAGCGTCTCCACCTGCAGGGCATGGAGCTCCTGAGGGACTGCACGGGTCCCGTCCCCCAGGGGCAGCTTGGAGCTGAGGAACGTGGCCCTCATTTCCCTGCAGCCCTGAGTGCGCAGTGCAGCTCCGGCTGCGCCCCCCTGCGGCTCCGCTGTGTTTGAATGCTTGGGACATCACTGGGACTGCAGTAATCTGCCATGACATCCAAACGAGGTAATCGGGCTCATTAATATTTCACATGATATTAATTACAGTGAGCAGCACTGGATGAACAATAAACCCTTTCAGGTTTAGATTTATCACCCTGACACCTGCGTTTGGCTGATGGCTGTGATAGGGAAACACCAGGCAACCTTTGGTACAGCTCAGCAGAGCCACGGCAGCACTGAGCCCCGCAGTGGGGAGCGGGATCTCCAGTGAGGGGATGGAGGGTGCTCCAAACTGGGAGGCTGCTGTCACCCCATGGGATGTGGGGTGCTGCTGCCGTGGGATAAAACAGAGGCACATGAGGAGGGGATGGGGCAGACAGCTCTCACCTGCAGCCCAGGCAGCTTCTCACGGGGAGCAGATGGCTCCTTCTCGGCCAGCAGCAGCACGGTGTGGATGCAACCCGGTGAGATGTTCTGTGAAGGAAGGACAGTCACTCCTGCACGCCCTGCTGCGCTGCCCTGGCCATTGGACCCAAGTCAACCTCAGCCATGGGTAACCAAGGGAAAAAATGGCACCAGTCCCCATATCGCTGTCCCTATCCACAGAATACATCCACTGGCAGAAGGAACCCATGGAAAGTGGCCCGTGAACAAGTCCCTTCCCTCACACCAGTGACGTTTC
The DNA here is from genome assembly GCF_019232065.1 of Centrocercus urophasianus. Taxonomy (NCBI): domain Eukaryota; kingdom Metazoa; phylum Chordata; class Aves; order Galliformes; family Phasianidae; genus Centrocercus; species Centrocercus urophasianus. Next base: position 203,297 of record NW_024884955.1, read on the forward strand.
TCTGCATGGGGGGCTCTGCTCAGAGGAAATGGGGTCTTTGTGCCTGGTCAGGGGCTGCCCGCGCCACTGTGGACGTGCCCAGAATTAGAGACTGAGCAGCAACTTTGGGAACAAAGGGGGGGTTGTTTGAGAGTTGCCAGTCCTGTGGGGAATCTGGGGATGAGAAGGCAGTAAGAGATGTGATTTTCCTAAATAAATGCATGGTGATGATGCTGCGGGATGCTTATATCTGTCCCAGTAAATCCACACCATGGCGCTAACGGGGAAAATCTGTGAGTGAGATAAAAGCACAGCCTCGGGCATCTCAGGGCTGGGCTGCCTGTAGGGCTGCTCTGAGCTGGGGGGATGGGATGTGAGGGCTCAAGAGGGCTGGCGCTGTAGCTGCCATGGAACAGGGGCTGCATGCACACAGCTGGCATTTACAGAACAACCCCAGCATACCTGGATGGAGCGGAGAGCAGAGTACAGGGTGGGAGAGGGAGGCTGCTTCCTGGCATCCACCACGGCTGTCAGCCCGCTGTCCTTCGCATCCTTCCTGGCACATGGAAGCACAACACAGTAACAAGGAGGCAAATCCCACAGGTCAGCAGAGGATGCTCCCTGGGATTCGACCCCGCTGGGAGGCAGAGCAATGCCTGTCCCCAGGAAAAACAGCAGCACTGGAGCTGGGGCCTCATCCCCATTGGTAACCCCAGCTCAGCACAGTGTGGGGTGGCAGTGCCAGTGCTGGGCAGAGGCACAGGGTACGCACCCCCCGCCCAGGGGTGGCTGCAGTGGGAGGTGTGGGCATGGCAAGGAGCCTGTGGGATGTGCCCAGATGGTGTAAATGGAACGTGCCCAACGGGTGCACGTGAGATATGCCCAAAGGATGCACTCAGGATGCAGGTAACGGGGTGGGGGGGAGGGCTCAGGTCCTCTCAGCCCTTACCTTGGGAGGGAGCAGAGGCAGAGGAGCAGCCTTGCCAGCTCGGCAGCTGAGCACCACGTGGCCCCCCAGGTGCTGCTGCTGGTGGTCACTTGCAGGAGAGCCCTGCCCAGCTTGTCGGTGCCGCCTGCGGAGTTGAAGCAGGACACTGACCTCTCCTTCCCTACCAGCCGGCCCTGGGGTCTCTGCACAGCTCACACTGGCATTTCACAGGAGGTCAGGCACAAGACCTGCCTGAATCCAGTTGTGCCTGATCCCCGCAGAGGGGCAGCGAGGGCTGCGCCAGCCCCCGAGGGCCCTCGCATGCTCACTAGCCCTGGAAATGCCATGGTTCAGATGATGAGGATGATTTTCCCCCCAGAAAACAAGGACTTTTCTGCCGTAGGTTTTCAGTTCTTGGGAAAAGGAAGAATCCAAACGTTTGCCGTTTGGCAGCTAAAAGCTGAAAAGCTTCATTTGTGAGGAATGGTGTGGGAGGGCTGCGTGCAGCTGGGAGCCGTGTCAGCTGCTCAGAGCACGCTGCCTGACTTTTTTTTGTGCCCGGATGAAGGGAAATTTCCAAGGTGGGGGCTTTCTTGGGAGCAAAGCCCTGAGACCTCCCCCCCAAACCGCTTCCCAGCAGAAGGCAGCTGCTCCCTGTACCTGGCAGGCAGACGATGCCTGAGTGCAGCAGCCCAGTGTGCAGCTCCTGCCAGAGCATCGAGGGGCCATTCTGTCTGATGGTGCTCTGCAGGGACCGTTCCTCTGCAGGGGCTGCAGCTGCCACATCTGCACCTGCCCATGGGGACAGAGGAGAGGGGTTGACAAAGCGCGATGGGGCAGAGAAACGCGGCACCCCACAGCCCCGCGCGGTCATCACCTTTCCCGGCCGGCTTGGCTCTGCCCATCCTGGGTGAGTAAATGGCAGACACCTTCCTCCAGCCACCCTCATGCTGGCTGCCTGCGCTGTCCCCGAGCCGAGGGCCCTTCAGGAAGGAGAACTTGTGGCCAGAGCCCGCTGCCTCTGAGCGAGTGGGGGCTGAGGGCACATGGGGGCTGCGCTGCCCCACCGCCTGCCCTCCTGAGCCCCCGGCACGAGCCCTGCGGGGGCAGGGGGTGCCGGCCCTGCTCCCACATGGCTCAAGGGGCTCAGCTAGGGGTGCAGAGCTGTCGGGCTCCTCCAGGATGGCTGCCATCAGCGCGGAGCCAAAGCTCACTGGGTTCTGAAGGGCGGCCAGGTAGGAGTCGCGGTGCCGGCAGCGCGAGCCGTGCGGCCCAGGCTCCCCACTCAGCCTCCTTCTCTGGCACGGGGTGCAGGGACCCTCCTGGGAGCTCAGCACTCCCCCGCAGGGCCAGGAGCCCGTCCAGGGCTGCGCCACCACAGAGCGGGACGTGGCCAGGAGGCCCAGGTCCTGCTGGGAGAGCTGCAGCAGCTCCACGTACTCCCCCTCCAGGTTCTGGCTGATGATATCCTGCAGGCTGGGAATGGCCAGAGTGGTCGGGTTCTGCCTCAACCCTGCTTGCTCCACCTTGATCAACCCCGGGTACCTCCCCTGGTTTGGCTTCCGGCTGTCTCTGCAGCCTGGGACGATGCCAGCGATGTTGCTGTGGGGCGCTGAGTTCTGTGCTGTGCCATGGGGTGTGGGTGTGATCGATGCCACTGGCTCAGTTGGTGCTGCTGGCTCCGGACTGGGGCCTCCTGGTGCACCCACAGGTGTGCCACTGGGTCCAGCCTTGGGCTTGTCGACAAACTCTGGTGAAGCAATCTTGCTCCACGGCAGCGGGGTGATGCCATTCTCAGTGGCCACCAGGCAGGTGTGCAGGGGGGACCCAGCATGGTTGCAATTAATCTCCTCCAGCCACTCGTTGGTGAAGAGCAGCGCATAGGCAGCCTCAGGGATGGGCGTCTCCTGCACGCTGTCCAGGTCTGGTGAGAGGTGCTTGAGGGCGATGCGTGCTGTGTGCTCCTGGCAGGGCTCTGCCTGCAGGTAGAAGTCCCCTGCACGCAGCAGCAGTGGGTTGAGAGGTGCCAGGTGCACCACCACCTTCTCATGCAGACACAAGGGCCAGCCCTCGTGCAGGAAGATGCAGTTGGAGTAGGGAGCCTGCAAGGGAGGGAGAATGCAGGGCATCAGCAAGAGCCTCTGCGGCTCAGGTGCTTCCTGGCAGTGAGATCCCACTCGTGAAACCGTGCTGAGCCAGTGGCCGTTCCCAGGGAGCTGGGTGCTCCCCCCATGGTGATGGGATGTGCAGCCCAGGGCAGGGCACGGCTGTGCAGGGCATCACACTTTAGGGCACAGTGAGGGAGCAAAGCACGGGGCAGCTCATCCGCTTACACAGGCCGCCCGCCGCACGTGCTCGAAGAGGCGCTTGGCAGGGATGAGGAAGTCCAGCAGGCAGCAGAGCCCGTCACCCTGGTAGCTGCTCTCCAGCAGGCGGAACACCTGGCCCAGCACAGTCGGAGCCGTGGCTTCGAAGGGCGGATAGAGGGAGCGGAGGGCGCTTTGCACCGCTGCATCCAAGGACTGCGAGTCCTGCGGGAGGAAAGCAGGGTGCTGTCAGCCACCCCTGGGAGCCCACAGCACAGCTCAGAGCTCACCAGCTGCACCCCACAGCCCCCAGTGGGGAAAGTGGCCCTGCAGCAGCTGAGGGGTTAAGCGGAGTCCAAGCAGAGATGTGCGCTCAGCAGATCCCAGGAATGCAGAGGCTGGAGGAGAGGAGGAAGGCCAAGCAGCTGGAGATGGATGGGATGTTTGGGTTCAGACACTTCGCTGGATATGACGAACTCCAAATTAATCTCTGGAGGGTTTTCTGAGAAGAGTGCTGCCCAGTCACAGCCCCATCCCCAGCAAAGCACAGCTTTCTAAACGGGCAAAGGCACAGGGTTAGGGTCATGCATCAGATCACCCTGCTGACTTTGCTTCCCCGGTTTTGCAAAGACATTCATTGCACAGAGCTTGTAGACACAGCCGTGCATGGGAGGAAGTGATCTGAATGTTCATTTAAAGCCCCAGCTGCAACACAGGGATAGCAAGGGTGAACGTGCACATGGCTGCAGAGCAGAGCGCTGCAACAGCACGCGAGGAAGAGATGTGGCATGCAAGAAGCATGCAAACTCAGCTTGGCCACAAGCAGGCAGTGCCCTTCTCATAGCTCTGGCTCCAGGCACAGTTGATGCTGGAGCTGAGCCCCAGAGCAGGGATTGCAGACATAGGGCCAGATCGGTGCTGTGTGGACCAACATCCTTTCTGGGGCAGCAGGAAGTTTGCCCTGACCTCACGCTGCTCCCCAGTCTGGGATGGGAAGGCGCCAGGGAAGAAGTCTGGACTCACCCCGTGGAAAGACAATGCAGGCTGTCTGACAGGGGGAATGGCCCTACAGTGAGATGAAAGAGGAGAATCTTCCCCCCAATGAAACCCAACCGAAGGGGCTCGCCTGTGGGCGGATCAGTAGAATAAAGCAAGCCGCTTCCCTGGGAACGGGCTAAAAGTGCACAGACCTCCCTAAAGCAGTGGGAACAGCATCTTGGGGAAAACTATTGGCCGAGGGATGGAGGCACCGGATGCACCCCGGGCTGTGCCAAAGGGCGTTTTGGCCTACAGTGTCCAGAAATGTTTTGTTAAGTGTCACAGAGCACTTCATCATGGGAGAGGCTTTGGGGTGAGGTCGGCTCAGAGCTCTGTGCTCGTGCAGAGGGCTGAGGTGAGAGTGGGGAGAGGGGAGAAACCAAAGGGGACCCAGTGAGCCCCCTTCCCTCCTCCAGCTGCAAGGGAGTGAAACAAAAGGCATTAGGGAGCACAAGAAGATTTACATTTGCAAAGCCATTTCCATTTTAATAAGCCAAAGTGCTGTTAAATAGAGATTGATATTTCTCCCCAAACACCCATAACTTTTAGCGGTGATTTATCCACACGAGACGGGCTGGGCAATGGTGTTCTGGTTGCAGGAAGGTTGGTTAACTCATGCCCGAAGCCACGAGGTGACCGCACAGCCTCTTCTCTCCCCCCATCGGGAAGGAGCGGGGTGAGAACGCCCGGACCCGCAGCCCATCACAGCTCAGCTCCGTCTCGCGGGGAGGGGGATTGAAGGAACACCAGGGAACGGAGAAGAGCAGCGCAGCGCTCAGCCTCAATTCGGCCCCGATTGGGGCAGCGGCCCCCGCTTCACGGCCCCCGCTTCACGGCCCGCGGTGCCGGCAGAACGGCAGGCAATCCGAGCCCCGCACACCGCCGCCCCTCGACGGTTCCGCCTCGTCGGGGCTCCCCGACGGCAGGTGCGGGGGAAAGGATAGCAAAGCAGAAGGCATTACCATGGTTAACGGGCAGCGGCAGCGCGCCCGGGGGGGCTTTCCTTCGTCCTTCCTCGGAGTCCGGCGCTTCCTCTCGCCCTCGGGGTCTCCTCGAAGGCTGCGGCTTCGCGGTGCGGTCCCGGTGCCCGCGGGCGCTGCGGAGCTGCCGGCCCCCCCC
>NW_024884955.1:208766-281084 GCF_019232065.1 Centrocercus urophasianus
AGAAGAAAAAGTGCGAGAGCGGAGGAGGGGAGGGGCTGGCGGAGGGACGCCGAGGCTCCGGCTGTGGGGCCGCGTGGGGCCGTCCCGCAGCCCCGGGAGGAGCTGGCGCGCTGCCGGCCCGAGGAGTGCGGGCAGACCGCACAGGATGCGGCCCCGCCGCCCCGTCCCGCACCGCCCCGCACCGCCCGGCCCCGCTCTGCTCTGCGTCGCCGCCCCGCGGAGTCCCCGCACGCAGAGCGGCTCCGGGGCCAAAGCACGTCCCGTCCCGGGCTGCGAGGAACAACGCGGGGAGAAATGCACGACTGTGAGAGTGTGCTCGTACACGCAGGCACGGACGAGCTGCGGTGGATTTTCCCTTTCTAAATAAACACGCGCTGTGTTGATACAAAACACTTCTCGCTGTTTTGTATTCAAAACTCGGGGGCTTCCTTTCCTGGATTGGCTCAAAAGTAGAGCAGAAGAAAAGTGTTTTTCACGGCTTTCTGGGATGATTCAACTCTGGAAAGTACCTGTTTGAGGGCACAACGTGTGATTGAGTGACCAAAAGTTGTACAAAAGCACTCAGTGCGCGAGCCAAAGCCGCAGGTTTGGTGCATCGTAAGGCAGAGGGCTGCTGCTCGGCAGCGATGCTCCATCCCTGTGCATGAGCTGCAGAAACAACAGCGTGTCTGCAGGCACAGCTTGGAGCCCGGAGTGGGACAGCACATGTGGGACAGCTGCACTGCAGCCCTACACTGCTCCAGACCCACAGCCTGACTGCTGCCCCACCAGCCTTCCGCTCAGCTGAGTGCAGCCCCAGGAACCCTCCTGTACTGGGGCCACCGGGCAGCTCCTCCCTTCCCCCAGCAGCTGCCAGTTGCTCCTTTAATTGTGCCGGTTCACAGACTCTGCTTCAGCCTTTTTATAGTTTCACTGCGTGCGAGGGTAGGAGGGAGTATGAGCTCATGCTCTGGCCGTCTCTAATTGCCTGGTTACCTCTGAAGTGAGCCCAAGAACTCACTTTGGCTCCAGAACCTTTGGAAAGCTGCAGCGGCCTCAGGCAGGAGGGGGGTGGCTGGGTGCCCCTGCAGCACGGGGACAGGCGAGCAGGAGGGCATGATGCTGTGATGGCAGGCCTGGTGGGAGCTGCGTTCCCATCAGAGTGCTGTGCTCAGCAGGATAGGATCCAGCCCTACATTCCCCCCAACCTTGTGCCCCCCCCCCGCTGCCCTGAGGCAGCCAGACCTGGGGGCACAGTGGGTTGCTGGAGGCTGAGCTGTCCCACACGGGGCCGAGCTCAGAGGCCCCCAGTGCCCCGTGGCTCCTGACCCCATGAGCTCACCCTCCTCTTCCTTTCTTCATGCCCCGTTTCCCCGAGCAGCTGTGGGACAGGCTGTGTACAGCCCCTCACCCTGCCCTGCTGCCTGCACAGAGCCACCATTCAGTCCCCTGGGCTCTGCCTGAGGTCACCATTTGTGCAGTTTTATTTTTACTTTGCTGAAAACTCACCCGCTTCTGCTCTCTGGATCCCCTTCTGTCCCCCACCCGAGGCCCTCAGACATGGTGTCAGAAGGCAACGTGCCCCGTGGAGGGCACAGTTCTCAGCAGGTGGGGGACACCCTGGCTGCAGGACTGCTTTGCAGCAACCTGTGATGTCACCATGACTCTGGGACACAGGGAGGGTGGGGATGGGGAACCCAGCATGGGGGTGGCTTTCTGGGGCCGGGATCCCACCGGGAGCCCTGCTGCTGGCAGCTGTGTCCCCACAGCCATAGTCCTCCTCTGCAGATCAACATTCCTCGCTGCACTCAGTGGGTCCCCTGTTTTTTTGGCTCTGGTGTCCCTGAGCATTTCCGACTGTGTGTTTCTGATGCAGCCATCAGGGCTGGAGTCAGCTGGTGACTCCATGCTGGCCCAGAGCCTGTTCTGCTCCCAGGAACAGCTGGGACCGGGTCACACTGAGCCTGCAGCTGGAAAAACAGTGGTGCAGGGCCCTGCACTACCCTGGCTGTGTGCTCAGGTGCTGCCAAACCGAAGGGTTCCAGGGCAGGGAGCAGAGGGTGAGGGTGAGCAGCACTGGGCTGGCAGCTCCTAGCATGCCGATCGTGCAGCTCCTGGCATCCTGATGATGCAACTGCCAGCACCCCGATGGCAATGGCATTTTGCAGAAATGTGAGTGAGATCCCTGCAGCTCTCTAGGGACTCACAGTGGCCCTCTCTGGCAGTGGGCTTGCTGCCTGGAAGCAGATAAAGAGAGAGTTTTCTTCCTGGCTGTGGACCTGTTCCAAGTTCCCTTTGAACCAGCTGCAGTGCTCTCACTTTTCTCACCAAGTGCCCCTGGGTTTTTCCCTTGTGTTTCCCCATGGCAGCATTTGCCAGACCACAGCTCGGCTCTGCGGCCACAAGTCAAAGCCAGATCATGGGCAGCGGCGATGCCCTGCGAGCAGCACGTGCTGCCCAGCCTCAGGGAATTTCCACTGCGGTTGTGGCACCCGTGGAGAAGATCCACAGCCTGACCCGCAGTGCCCCATGCTTGCAGGATGGCTTTGGCCATTGCACCATGTAGGAGATGTGGAAAGAGCCCCGAGAAGGACCCGGAACTGCCCCCACGTGACGGGCAGCACATGGGGCTGGAGGAAGCCGTGCAGCTCGGTGCTGGCGTTAGAGGTGTTTTCAGCTGTTCCTTGGCAAACATGGGACTGTTTGGTCAGGCTTTGTGCGGTGAGAAAGGTTTTTTAAGTTCAACTTTAAAGGTTGCTCAAGCCCAGAAGGAAAACTTTGTGCTTATGCTTCCTCAATACGTCGCTCCCTATGAAATTTCATTTCTCCTCATGGAAAAGGTTCTGGTTCCTTGGTATGTGTCTGAAATGGTGTTTTGAAACTGTTCTGCAGCACGAACTTTGGGCTTTGGGGAGCAGGAGCCAGCAAAAAGCTGAAATGGGGCTTTGGCTTTTGAGCTTCTCCTCTGCTTTGGGGGCACAATGGGCTCGGGGTGGATTGGGGATGGGTGCAGGCAGTGTGTGGGCATTCCGTGGTGCATGGCTCTTCCCAAGCTGTTTGTTCCACTCTGGTGGCCCAGTCAGCACCAGTCCCACATTGTCTCTGTGTGCCTGCTCTGGTCCCAAAGCTGCTGCTGCTCTGGGGCTCATGATGCAGCCTCAGCAACAGACCTGGAGGTGCACAGCACAGGGTGTAGCAGACCAGAGTGCAGCAGACCCAGATCTGTGGCCCTGGGTGCAAGATTCTTCTCCTGCCTGCAATCCTGGGCAGAGCTGGCTGGGCACGCACTGAGCTGGCTGCCTGGGGATGTGATGGCTGCATTGTGTGCCCTGACCATGCACTGGTCCACTGCAAATGCTTCTGTCCAGAACTGTGGGGAGGAAGGACAGCAGGAGCTGAGAGCTGATTTCCATGTGCCAGGGGCTCCAGCAAAGCTGTCCTAGGCCTCTCTGTGGCTCGAGCTGCTCTGTGGCACGGTCGTACCAGGCTACAGTGCTTGAGAAAGAGCTGCATTTCACAAGCGCTCAATGCAGGGATGTTGCCTCTGGCAACCAGAGCACTTCCCTGGATCCAGCACAAGATCTGCCCACATCAGCCCCTGTGGACTTCCTGTGCCGTGTCCTGCTGCTTCCAGAAAGGGAAATGAAAGCAGCCTAAAGCTTCTTCCATCACTCTCATTGGTGCTGGTGGGGGAGCTGCAGGCAGCCCAAGGTGGGAGACCCTTGGGCAGCCCCAGGAGCGGGGCAGCTCAGGTTCCTGTCCTCAGGGCACAGCAGAGAGCCATAACAGCGCCCCACAAACCCAGCGGGTGCTGCGGAGAGGCTGCCTGCTCCTTGCAGCCATTCCCTGGCCACGCGGGAGCGGGCAGCGGGTGAGCAGGAAGCACAGGGCTGCGGGGAGGCCCCTCGGGCTGCGGCCGCGTCCCTGCATCCTGCCTCACCCATGGTTCCCCTTTGGCGCGGGTATAAAGGCGCACCGACAGGGAGCGCCGGGCAGCAGCCGGGATGGCAGCACGGAGCCTGGCGGCGTTTGGAGCGGTGCTGGCTGCGTGCCTGGCGCTCACTGCAGCCACCAACCCCGGCTTCGTGGTCAGGATCACCCAGGCGGGCCTGGACTATGGTGGGTTTGGCTCCTGATCTCCCTCCTCTCTTGCAGGTGCTGGCGGCTGAGGTGCAGAGCCGGGTGCTGACATTGCCCTGATGCACCCGGCTGCCCACACTGCTGTCCCCTCTGCAGTCCAGGGGGCTGCACACGGGTGCTGGGGGAGGAGGGCACCCGACTGATGAGGCGTAGGGCTGGTGGGGCTCGGGGTCCGGCTCAGGGGCTCACATTCAGGCAGCCCTAAGCCCCAGCAGCAAGCTGGGGGAGGAGGTGGGGAGGTGCCAGAAGCATGGTGACAGAGATGGATGGGCTCCGTGCTGGGTTTACTGAGGCAGGCAGGGCCTCAGTCCCAGCAGTGTGCTGTTATGTATTGAAATGCTCTGCGTGCACAGCTCATTGACCCTGCAGGTCTACCAGCTGCATGGGAAGGGACGTGACTCCCTGCCCACATGGGTGCAGAGTTATGGCACCCACCCCACCGTGCTGCCTGGGCAGCACCATCCCCAGGACTTGCACAATTCTGGGCAATACCCACACTTGCTCTGTGCTGCAGCCAGCTCCAGCTCCAGCCACACAGTGCAGAGCAGCCAGGCCATTCCTCGAACATTCCCTTTTAAGCCTTTCACTGTGCTCCTGGGGCATACTCTTAGCTTCCTGGGATAGCACATAGCTGTGACCCTGTCCCCCACAGCCCACCAGCATGGGATTACCGTCCTGCAGAAGGAACTGGCCAAGCTGAAGCTGCCAGACATCTCAGGTGACTTTCCAGTCCGACACCTGGGGAAGGTGCGCTATGAGATCTCCAGGTGAGCCCTCACATAGCCACACGGGGCTGGAGGGGTTGCAGGGCACAGAGGTTCTCCCATGGCACCCACAGCATGGTGCAGGCAGAGATGCTCTTATTTGCTCCCTGGGAGGCGGCACTGTGGGTGTGGGCAATTGAAGCCCGAGCGGTGACCTCTGGCAAATGCAAGGGCACAAGAAAGGACTGTGATCCCAAAGGCTCTGCTTTGCTCATGGGTAAGGGAGGGAGCGGAGCTGTTGTTAGCACAGTGCCCACACTGTCCCAGCCATGCATCCCACTCAGGTGCCTTTATTTCTCTTCTCGTTTCACGCTTCCTTTCAGCTTGAACCTCCGCAGTTTCCATCTGCCATACTCTCGGATCTCCCTGGTCCCCAGCGTGGGGCTGCACGTCGCCATCTCCAACGCCTTCGCCGAGGTGGATGGGAACTGGCGGGTGAAGTTTCACTTCATGTGGGTGCCCTTCCCCTGGCTCAGGCCCTTCGCTCTGCCTTTCCCTCTCTGGATCTGGACAGGTTTTCCCCTTCTCTTTTGCCCTTGTGTTTTGGGCAGCTCTCGCTTTGTTACCTCCAAACCTGTTGATTCCCACAGCTGTGCTACAACTGCGTTAATCCCAATGCCTGTGAGCTCTGGCCGTGGGGAGCCCTTCAGGTGCCTCTCCCCACACTGGGGCATGCAGCTGGGCAGAGTGCTGCTGCTGGGAAAGCTGCTGTGGGGCAAGAATCACAGAATCACAGAATTGTAAGGGTTGGAAGGGACCTCCAGAGATCATCAAGTCCAACCCCCCTGCCAAAGCAGGTTCCCACCACTAGGTCACACAGAATCACAAGGCAGAGTTCTCTTCCTTCTCTGCTGTTCCCCCTGTTTGCTTTTAGTTCTTTCAGTTGAAAGGCTGCCTTTGCCTAGCTTATATTGCCATGCAAGTTGGTTTCCCTGGATTTAAAAGCCTCCCCAGTCCTCTCCAGATGCTCGCTATGAGGCAGAGCTGGAGGCAGGCTGTCCCCTGTTGTCCCCCCTCCCCTGCAGCCGGGACCACGGATCCTTCAACCTGGAGGTGAAGAGCGTCTACATCAAGATCGACCTGAAGCTGGGCAGCGATGCCTCAGGGAAGCCCACTGTGAGCACTTCTGCCTGCAGCACCCGCATCTCCAGTGTTGACATCCACTTCTCGGGCAAGTTTGGGTACGTAGCATCACAGCAAAGGACCAGAGACCCCACTTTAGGCCAGTGGAGAGGGAAAGGTGGCTGTCAGATGGGTACCTGCTGTCCCTCACACGGTGCTGCTGGCAGTGTGCTTCCTTCCTATTCTGCACATTGCAACTGCATGTGCTCAGATGTGCTCTGAGTTTGCCCTGCCGTGGCTGCACAGTTAAGGGTGAAGCTTCCAGGCAGTCACGAGACTTGTTTACATCTTCTTTACAAGCAGCTTTGGTAGTGAATGTAAACCCCGAGGCAGTGTTTAACTCCAGATTGCTGTGGGGATGACATTCCCATGCATCCTGCAGCCCCAGGGTCTCCCTTTTCTGCTCAAACCCTTCGGCTGCACCCTCTGACTCCGCTCCTCTCTGCAGCTGGCTGTACAACCTCTTCTACAGTGCTGTCGAGTCCAGGTTCAAGAAAATCTTGGAGAGCAAGGTATGTGTGAGCTCCAGGCTGCCTGCTCATCTTTAGCCCTTGCTTGCAGCAGATGTTACAAGGGCTCAGGTCACACACACGGATTTAACCAGAGCCAGAGCATGCTGCAGGGTTGGTGGAAGCAGGCTTTGAGGAGCAGGAACATGCCAACCACGGTCCCTGCAGCATCGTGTGGCTCAGGCTGGATTCTAAACCTGCAGCATTTGCCAAAGCCCGGTGTAATCAGCTGCTAATTAACAAAGACTTTTCTTTCCATGTGGTCAGTTAATTAGATCTTATGCTTCAGCCAAACTCAGTGTAGCAGAGGAAACCTGCTCAGAGCTGCCCCTTCATTGGCCTGCACTCATTCATGTGTTTGGGACCAATGGGGTAGAAATTCTCATCTCTGCATTTCAGCTGCTTGTAATCTTGTTTAAACGGGGGGCACCAGGGAAGCCCCGGTACCTCCAGCCCCGTACGAAAGCCTGTATGCTGGAGACTTGCAACAAAACATGGAAACAAGCTGTTAGCAATAATTGCTACAAGGCTCGCTGGCACAAGCCGCAGCCTCCCTGGCCGTGAACCTTGCTCAGGAAGGAGGCAGCTGCAGAGCTGACAAATCCCACCCTACTGCAGGTCGGGCTCTGGCCCTGGCACTTGGCTCTGGCTGATGCCACGCTGGGCTCTCTGGGGGCACCCAGAGCTGTGGCAGCAGATGGGCTGGCAGTGGGCGCTGTGGGGCTGTGCAGGGGGCTCCCATGCTGCAGTGCCTCCTGGAAGGAGCGGCTCAGAAAGCTGTCATGGCAGCGTGGCTGAGCCCCTTCACCAAACATTGGGGTGAATCCTTTGGGGCTTTCTCTGCACGTGAGGGGGGGTGAAGGAGAGGGCTGGGAGCACTGCATGGACCTGCACAGCCCTGTCCCTGCCTGGTCCAACTCCAGCAGCCCTTTCTGCAGAGCTGGGCAGTGCTCCCATGCCATCCCTTGCCATCCCATACTCCATATTCTATTCTATTCACCCTGCTGCCAGCAGGCCAGATGTTGGCCTGATCCTGCATGGAGGTTCCCGTGCCATTACGGCACTGGAAGAGCCTGTGCAGATGATCCTGGCCATCTACAGGACCGTTTCCAGCAGTAAATTCCTGGCCCAGTGATCAGCATGCTTTTAAGTACCCCACTAATGCTGAGGCTTTGCCTGCAGATGGCAGCTACAGAGGGCTTTGCTCTCCTCCCCTGACAGCGCAGGGCTGCCCCACACGGGGGCAGATGAACTCTTGCAGTTTCTTCTGCCCAGTCGTGGTTGCTCAGCACAATGCGCTCCTGCAGGGACTGTAGGACTGCAGGAAGTCGGAAGGCACAGTTGAGATTCCTTCCAAGAGCTTTGATGCAACTCACCTGGGTGGGAATCCTGCTCTAGGCAGATGGTTACAGGTATAAATTTGCCTGTATCTCCAATAATACAAGGATGTGTCACCTGGAATTGAAGAAAACATCGCTATGCACTCTTTCATTTCAGCCAGTTTTGCAAAGAACGCACGGCACTGGGCAGCTGAGCAGAGTGTGTGCCTAAGGCTCCCACTCCAGCAGAAGCCACATTGCTGAGCTCCACTGCCTTTGCCTCCCCAGGTCTGCGACAGCGTGGTCAGATCTGTTAGCGGCGATCTGCAGCATTACCTCCAGACCCTGCCAGGTACTGCGTGGCTCTGCATGCGGCTCAGGGAGGGCTCCCTCCCAGCATTTCCTGGCCTCTGTGAGGGGACCCAGGCAGTGTCTCCAGGCCAGGAACTAGTTTGCGTGGCTGGAAATGAGGAGGGAAATGTCCCTTTTATTTCTAAACAGAAGCAAACGCGTGCGAAACCCCTGCCTCTCCGCTGCTCGGGAAAGCCAGGGCACGGCACTGCGCAGATGTCAGCAGAGGCAAGCTGCTCCCGGCTCTGCTGTGCCGTCTGCCTTTCACTCATCCCTCTGCCCCATGTCTTGCAGTCACGGCTAAGATAGATGCCAAGGCTGGAATCGATTACTCCTTGGTGGCACCACCAATGGCCACTGCGCAGACCCTGGATGTAGACCTGAAGGTGAGAGCCTGCCCTGGGCAGACTCGAGGTGGCTGATGCAGGAGGCAGGTGGGATGCTGGGCTCAGCTGCCTGCCACAAATACCCCCCAGCTCCTTCTTCACTCACTTCCTCTTTCCAGGGTGAATTCTTCTCCCTGGCACATCGTGGTGCTGTTCCCTTCCCCCCGCCAGTGCTGGCCTTCCCTCCTGACCACGACCGCATGGTTTACTTTGGGGCCTCCAGCTACTTCTTCAACACTGCTGGCTTCGCCTACCATGCAGCTGGGGCACTGGTCTTCGAGATCACAGACTCCATGGTGAGGAGGGCAGGCGGGATGGGACTGGCTGGATCCAAGGGCTCCTCTGCATCTCCTTTGTTCTTCCCTGTGGAGCTGCATGCAAGCACAGTGCAAGGCTGAGATGTGCTCGGTGCTCACGCAAGATGCACACATGAAGCACACACATGAGGGGCTGATCATGCCCCAGCCCTGTGCTGCATTGCCCAGCAGTGACCATCCTCCTCCCACAGATCCCAAAGGGTGTTGAATTCCATTTGAATACCTCCACCTTTGCGGCCTTCATTCCCCAGGTGAGCCCCAGTTCTGTCCCCCAGCTTCTACCCAGCAGAAGCTTTGCACAAGACGCTCCCCAAGAGCACAGCCCTGGGTTCCCCATGGGCAGGAGCAAACCAGAGGGGGGGCTGCTCAACCCCTCTGGGTGCAGCATCCCCATGGGCTGGTGGCACAGGAAGGAGCTACAGGAGGCTCCGTGCTCCCATGCATGTGCCATGGTTCCTTCCCTCCCCCTGCTCCCTTGCAGCTGGACACGATGTACCCCAACATGCTGATGAAGCTCAGGCTGTCTGCTCCCTCTGCTCCATTCCTGAGCATCACACCAGGTGGGATCTCACTCCAGCCCGTTGTGGACATCCAAGCTTATGCCATCCTTCCCAACACTAGCCTGGCCCATCTATTCCTCCTCAGTTTGGTGAGTTGGGACCTGGGCTGTATGGGGGTGCCAGTCCTGGATGGGTAGCCCTTTAAGATCACAAATGTGAGTTTTCACACTGGGTGCACACGGGTCTCTGCATTTTGGCTAGTCTGAACAATTCCCCCTGTGCCTGCTTTGGAATGAGGTTGGTGGGCACTGAACTCTGCCTCCCTCTCCAGACAGGCAACGTGTCCGCCACCATTGATGTGAAATCTGGCCACATCGTTGGGAAACTGAACGTGGGCAGGTGAGCTGGGAGCAGGGCAGCTCCAGGAGGAGTTGCTGCTAAGTGGTGGCTGGGGGCAGTGAGTTGGGAATGTGCTGGGGATGAAACCTGTGATGGAGGCAAAGAGCTGGGCTTTGGAGGAAGCAGGACTGGCATGGGCACGGAGGGGACACCTCCTTCCCTGGGGCAGCCTGCACTGCACCATGTCTCTCTGTGCAGGATGAAGCTCTCTCTGAAGCATTCCGATGTTGGCACTTTCCAGGTAGGCTGTTCCTGACCATGATCAGAGCCCCCAGCATGGAGGAGGGAGCCTGGTGGAGGCTGTGGAGGCGGCTCATCCCTCCCCTCACACCAACATGGGACCTGGGAGTGTACTTCTGTCTCAGCCTGGGAACAGAAGCAGAGTCACCCTTGCCTTGTTCATTTCCCACCCCACCAGCACAGCACAAAGCTCCTTCGTTTTCCTCCTCCTAATTGCCTTCCAGGGTCTGGTCACTTGCTAAAGCTCTTTTCCTTTCTTCTCTCTCTGCAACTCCAGGTACGAATGCTGCAGTCAATAATGAATATATATGCCTCCAGTATCCTGCTCCCACGTGTTAATGGTAATAACCTGCTGGGAGGAATGGGGCTGTGGGAACAGTCACCAGCCATGTCACTCTGTCTGAGCAGGCCCAGCTTGTTAATTAAATCTCTGTTGCCAGGCCTGCTCAGTGGGTAGAACCTTCAGAAAGAGGAGGATGCAGCAAAGTGCCCAGCTTGTCTGGGGCTGGCAGAGGCGAGCTGTGGGTAGCTGAGTGCAGGAGCCTCTTTCCGTGCTGTGACGTGCATTCAGAAGTGAACACAATGGAAAAAATGAGTTTGACACACATCCTAATGCTTTCCAGACCCTCTCCCCCACTGACTGCTTTTTGTTACTGCTGAGCAAATCAGCCCAGAGCAGGGCTGGTGGCTGCCATGGGTCTGGGAAGGGGCGGCACAGAATAACGTGCAGCCCCAGACCTCCGTGTAGCCTGGAGGAACCACTCTGCCTACCCACAGCACTGGGAGGGAGAGGGAAGGGCTGGAGGAAACATCTGTCTGTTTTGCACAGCCCCAAGCTCCCTGCATAACATAGTCCTAACATAGCCCTGTTGTTGTCTTTTCCAGAGAGGTTAGCTGAAGGTTTCCCACTGCCGCTGCCAGACCGAATACAGCTCTCCAATATCCTTGTGCAGTTTCACCAGGTGAGTAGTGCGGGCCCTGGACAAAGCCAGTCCTGGGAGCAGAAGGAATCTGATGCCTTGAAGGGCCTGGGGAGGTCCCAGAGGAGTGCCATGGGCTGGATGCTGGATGCTGCTGGCAGGGTGTAGCTGTGAAACATCTTCAGAGCCCTTCTGAAGCTAAAATTAGCCACGGAAGATGGCAGCAGCACAAAGCGGGCGGGTGATGAGGAGCAGGGCTGAAAACAGCTGCAAAGATGCCTCACAACCCCCTCCTTTCTGTTTTTCCCAGAATTTCCTGCTGCTCGGAGCAGATGTGCACTACACGCCCCGGGAGCGCAGATAACGATGACGAAAGGGGCTCTCGCCATGAGGACGGCTCCTCTGCCTGCCCCACGCTGTCCCTCCCGGGGGACCCTGTTCCCGTCCCCCACTTAGGTTCCCAGCCTCGGCTGCAGCCTCAGCTGCTCCCCCCTCCATCCCTGCTGCTGAGACAGAAAACAAGCGGCCCTGCCAAGCCTGACTCACAGCCGGCCCAGCACAGACCGCAGACGCGCGGGCGGGGGCCAAAGCCAAACCCCACGGCTCAGGCTGGGCTGAGGGCTCCGTCACAGCCGGGGGGGACCATGTATCCCCCAGGTCCCAGCGAGCCACAGCCGCACAGCGGCTGCTGGGGCCGACCACAGCCTGGACCGGCTGCCCCTTCACTTTCTCCCTGTGCTTTGCCGTCATTGAGTCGTGCTGCGCTCGGCCAGGGGGGTCCCAGAGCCCAGGGGAGCCCCCGCTCGGAGCCCTCACATAAACACACCGCGGTGAAACCAGCAAGCAGTGTGACAGAGGTGTTTGTTATTCGCTGCCTCCCAGCACGTTCCCCGAGGGAAGGGAGGTGGCCGGGAGCGCCTTTGGGGGATATTTTTATCCCCCGCGTCGTGTTAAAACACCATGGAAAAAAAAAAATCATCTTTTCATTTTTTCCCGTCGCGTGGCTGCCCGCAGGGACCCGGCTCCGCCCGGCGGAACGGCATCGGCGCGGAACGCGAGGGCGGGGTTGTGCGTTGGGCGGGGGAATCGTTTGGGCGGTGCACCGCGGGGCCGCTCCCGGGAAGCGCCCCTCTCCGGGCGGCGTCGCCATGGCAACGCGGCCTGCTCACGCGGCCTAGCGCGGCCTTCCCGCCGGGTTCGGCCATGCGGGTCTGGGGGCGCGCGCTGCGGGCGGCCGGGTCCCTCCGCTGGGCCGCTGCCCGTCCTGGGGCCTCCCGCGCAGCGCACTGTGGGCAGAGCGAAAGGCCTCAGGGACGCAGGGCCAAGCTGCCCTCGGGGCCGGACCTGAGGCACTTCCTAAGAGGGGCCGCCGCGCCGCCGCCCGCCAGGGAGCCGGAGCAGGAGCCCGAGGAGGGGCGGGGCTCTACCTCCGGTCTCGGGAAAGGTCGGTGTGCCCCTGTATTGGCCCAGCCGAGCTTAGCCCAGCCACGAGCGCTGCTGGAGCTCACGGTGCCCGCGGGCGAAGCAGCACGGGGCTGTGGGGGTTTGGGCTCAGAGTGGTTCTGGTAGCATGAAAAGCCCAGCCCGGCGGCCTCCTCCTCCCTGCTGTGTTTCCCTGCGGTCTCTCCCTGCTGCCCTGGCTGCCAGCAGGGCTGTGCCGAGCTCCGGGGAGAGGAGGCTTTCAGTGCCCGCATGTGGCAGTACTCACTGCTGCTTTGCAAGCTGCAGTCCAGGCCTGCAGTATTGCAGTGATGTGCTTTGAGGCACTCAGGTTTCCAAGTGCCACTAAGAGCCTGTCTGTATTTTTGGTTTGCTCTTTCTCCCCGTCAGGGAATGTACTTCTTATACAGCTTTCCTGAATCTCTTCTTTTGTGGAGCTGATGCTTCCTTCCTGTGGAAAAAGTCACCGAAAGAGCTTGTAGATGAGAGAGATTCACAGCAGTGTTGGATCAACCCGTCTGTGTCTTTGTAGCAGTGTACCTGGAGACCTATGGCTGCCAGATGAACGTCAATGACACAGAGATTGCTTGGGCTATCCTGCAGAAGAGCGGCTACACCAGGACAAAGAAAGCAGATGAGGTGAGGCGCTTTGGCAGCTGTCTGTAAGGAAGGCCTGAGAGGGCTTCACGCTGCGGTCAGGTCCCAGGTTTTATTGTGAGTTATGGTCACACAGGGCAGTGGGATTTTTGCAGTCTAAATTCTGTGCAGGAGAGAAAGCTACTTAACAAGCGTGCTGAAAGGCTGTGGGTTGTTTTTGCTCCTTTAAACCGCTGAGTTCTCTCAGTTGGAGAGTAGATTGGGCACAGCAGGATGCTCCTGACTCATCTCGGGTTTACTTCTGCCATTCAGATGAAGGCTTTGCTGAGTTTTCTTGTGACTTTGTTCTTTGAAATCCACTGAGCATTTAGGCAGATCTTTTTTCTTTGAGTTAAGTGATTTTTATAGTCTGCCTCTTCAGGTTGTACTTCAGGTTATATGTGCAGGGCATTAGGCTTTTTACAAATGGCTTTTACAAATTCTCCTTCCTTTTATGTGATCTTCAATCTAGGCGGATGTGATTCTACTTGTGACCTGTTCTGTTAGGTAAGGAAACTTTTGT
Organism: Centrocercus urophasianus; assembly: GCF_019232065.1. Taxonomy (NCBI): domain Eukaryota; kingdom Metazoa; phylum Chordata; class Aves; order Galliformes; family Phasianidae; genus Centrocercus; species Centrocercus urophasianus. The sequence continues at coordinate 222,312 of NW_024884955.1, forward strand.
CACTGCTATTTTTTGGTAGCTCTTAAGGAATTACAATTTGAAAACCAAGGCAAGAAAGTGAATTACATGATGAAAGCAGCACACAGATGTCAAACAGCACATTTTGTTTAGAGTAGAGCTAGTTGATGTTACAATATATAGCATGCATTGTGTAATAGATTACAGTATAGTGAGAAAAGCTCTTTGGTGGTGTGTGCTATGTATATGCTTCATGAGATCCACACACATTTGTGCTTGTATGATTTTATGTTTTGGTCTCCTATTGAAGTGACTGTAGTAAGAGTATAAGGTCTGTCCTGTTGGGAAACACATTTGGGGTTGATTCAGGATATAAATATATAGGGAACTGTGTTTTTCTCTGTGCACTGTCACCTGCAACGTAGCTCCTATTTGTTGGTGAAGTCCTACTTTTCCTCTGTGTGATCTCAGTTGTCAAAAATCCCTGAGGTATTTCTACACTGTAGATGCTCTCAAGCAGCTCTGGGTTGGAGAACTGTTAATGTGCAGTAATGGGAATAACTCCTGTCATTCTGGCTTCCAGGGACAAGGCTGAGCAGGCTATCTGGAACCGCCTGCAGCACCTCAAGGCTCTGAAGGCCCGGCGGCGCCAGGCGTGCTTGCCTCTGCGGATTGGGATCCTAGGTATGAGGTGGGATGCGGCAGGGAGCGCAGGCTGTTGTGCCGTATGCCATCATGCTGCGTTTCCTCTTCCTTCTGCTAGAGTCCAGCCTTTTCTGCTGGGAGAGAGCAGCTAGGGAAAGGGTGCAGTGTGCTCACTGAAGGTGGACGCTTGCTCACGAGAATCTTTCTCCTTTGGTGGCAGGATGCATGGCTGAGAGGCTTAAGGAGGAGATTCTTCATAGGGAGAAGCTGGTCGATATTGTGGCGGGCCCTGATGCGTATCGGGACCTTCCCCGGCTGCTGGCCGTGGCTGAATCTGGGCAGCAAGCTGCTAATGTCCTGTTATCACTAGATGAGACTTATGCAGATATTCTGCCTGTCCAGACTAGCGCAGGTGGCAAAACAGCATTTGTGTAAGTACCTTTTTTTCTGTGTGTATTTCTGTCATTCTGGTTTGGAAATATTGTTGTGCTGAGCAGTCGTGTCAGTGACAGCAGCTACCGAGAGAGGCAAAGCCTGGCTGCACTCACTCCCCCAGCCCAGAGGCACCAGCCTACCAGACTGTGTTTGCTGTCTTCTTGCTGTCTGAGTGAGTGCTGGAGAGACTGACCCGTGCTCTGGCTGGCTGCAGGCTTCTCTTGCTGTCCTCTGAGAATGCTGCTTGTTTAAGCACGGTGCTGCAGCAAGTGATTTCTGTCCCACTGATGTCTGTGCCTGTCAAGTCTGTGCCTTCTGTCATCCCCTTCCTTTTGCCGTCTCCTTTTTTCTAATCCTCCATGCGCTGTAATTTTTGTTGGTTTTATTTCTTTTTGTTCAGATTTTATACTAAGATTCCTAAGTAATGAAGTCAGATTCTGCTAGGTGTGACCTTAGCGCACAGAGAAATAGGTTTCACCCTGTGCAGGTGCAGAGCGCAGAAGGATCCTGCCTCACTGCCAGACTGCAGTGCAAGTCTGTGTCAGATCAGTTGCTTTCTGGGTTACTTGTTTGGAAATGTGCATGGAAAATTCTGAAGTGTTAGCTGGGGGCGAGCAGAAGTCAGCTCTGATTGGAATGATGCGTGAGAGAAAGCTGCAGTGTGTGTTCAGAGCTGTGTGTGCTGCACACAAGTGAATTGGCTGATGGCAGCAGTGCTGGAACAGGGCAAAGCAGAGCAGGACTGAGCACGGATGATTCTTGCAGAGTGATCACAGTGTGACCTGTGCTTCACCTCCCGGCAGATCCATCATGCGGGGCTGTGACAACATGTGCAGCTACTGCATTGTGCCCTTCACACGTGGCCGAGAGAGGAGCCGCCCCGTCGCGTCCATCCTGCAGGAAGTGAAGATACTCTCAGATCAGGTGGGGCAGAGCCTGCTTCCACCTGTCCCAAATGCTGTGCGGGTTCTCAGTGAATGTTCAGTGGTAGCTTTGACCGATGGCACAGCCTTCATCTCTGGAATGAGATTGCTTTGAGGTTCCACCAGTTGCTGTTTCGTTCCCCTTGTAATATTCTGAGACACACAGGGAAGAGAAGGTTCCCCTTGGAGTCTTCTCTTGAAGTAAGAGTGGAGCCATGGCTGCCATTGCAGCTTAGCCATCCTGTTTGGACCATCATTTTTTCTTTTCTCTCTGTTTACCTTTGTAGGGGGTGAAAGAAGTGACCCTTTTGGGTCAGAATGTCAACAGCTTTCGAGACATGTCTGAGGTGCAGTTTCACTCAGCTGCTGCCCCAGTCCTCAGCCGTGGCTTTAGCACTGTCTACAAAGCTAAACCAGGAGGCTTGCGTTTTGCACATCTTCTAGACCAGGTCTCTAGAATTGATCCAGAAATGAGGATTCGTTTCACTTCTCCACACCCCAAGGATTTTCCTGATGAGGCAAGTATGAAATAAACACCTGGGCCTCTATCTTACAGGCAGACAGCTGTGAAATGTTAGAGGTGGGTTGTGCTTCCTTCCCGGAGGTAACAAAGAATCACAGGATAGGAGCTTAGGAAGGGGAATGTGTGTGCCAATGCTGGCAGTTTTTCCATCTGCTGTCTTTTATCTGGGGAAGACTCTTTTCTTTAGCATTCCTGTAGAGCTGAGCTACCTGTGATATTGTGTCCTGAACGTGCCTGAATACACCTCACAGGTCCTGCAGCTTATCCAGGAGCGGCACAACATCTGCAAACAACTTCACCTCCCAGCCCAGAGTGGAAGCACTCGGGTCCTGGAAGCCATGCGGCGGGGGTGAGCGATGGCCATGGGGAGCCCTGTGCCCTGCTGCCTGCTTTATGGTGCTGCTCTCTCCTCACCAATCTCAGAGTTTTCTGATCGACAAATCCCTGTGTTGCTCATCTCAGATACACAAGAGAAGCATATTTAGAGCTTGTACAGCATGTGCGCAGCACCATCCCAGGTAGGGACTCCCTGTAGCTTGACCTGAGCTCAGCACAGCTGTATCTTGCTGACCTTTCTTGAATGAAGTGTTCCTGTCTTCCCTGAGCGAAGTGTAAATCTGCATCTCTGTGACAGGAGTGATTTTAAGCAGCGATTTCATTGCTGGTTTCTGTGGGGAGACAGAAGAAGATCACCAGCAGACTGTGTCCCTGCTGCGGGAAGTGCGCTACAACGTGGGCTTCCTCTTTGCCTACAGCATGAGGCAGGTGAGTGCAAGATCTGATGGAGAAGAGTCTTTTCTCTGGGCATCTTCTCTTACCTCCTTAAGTGCTGTTTCTCACAGTGAGACAGTAGCAAAATCTGTTGAAAATGGTATCTAAAAACATGGTAGCTTGGCAAACTTGTTTTGCTTGCATGCAGCATTCCGAGTGGATGTGGTGCTGCAAAAGCCATCTTTATGCCAGAAAAGCTTCCAGCTCTCCTGTGCAAGCATCAGGGTTGAATAGGGCAGCCTGGTTTTGCAGGTGTCCTAGAGTAACTGCAACAAAGCAGCCACACTAGCATTGAACTGGCTGCAGGTCCATCTTTTTTTGCTGATGAAAAGTTGTGCTGATGTAGCTGGACTTGAGCCCAGCTATAGAGACTTTTTGTCAATCAAGTCTGGAGAGAACTGATGTGTTTTCAGAAGGTATTTCAAGGAGAAAAGTTGACAGTCGACAAGTTTTTATTAGAATGCTCCAAAGTGTAAGCTGTCGATGGGGGAAGAGGGCAGAAGATTGGGAAACATCAAGAAAAAAGGCATTATGGATCATCCTTCAGCACAGTGAGAGTAGAGGTGGTAGAATCCATTTCCTGTCCTTGTGAACAGTCAGGCAGTGCCCATCTGCAGCTGCAGGTCTTGTGCTTCACACAGCCACAAGCATTCTTCTGGCAAAAACTGTGTTGCTTGCAGAAAACTCGTGCGTCTCACCGGCTGCAGGATGACGTGCCTGCAGATGTGAAGCGGAGGCGACTGGAGGAGCTCATCGCTGTGTTTCGAGAGGAGGCTGCAAGGGCAAACGAGGCGATGGTGGGCCAGGCCCAGCTGGTGCTGGTGGAGGGGGTGAGCGTGTTTGTAAGAGCTGTCTGTCTGCCTTGTGTTGTCCAAGAGGCTCTTAGGCTGTGCACTGCGGTCGTCACCTCTGCCTTCACTTCTTGCCTTTCCCCACACAGTCCTGATACTTTGAGGTCCCTTCCAAGCCAATGCATTCTGTGGTACTCCGAGACAACGTGTTCAGCTTGATTTTTCCACAGCACTCAGCTGAGCACAAAGTGGTGCCAAGTAAAGTTGCAGTCTCTCTTGTTTTGGGCTTCAGTGACTTTGCTTCTTAAAAACCTTGGTCTGAATATTGGGAAGCTCTCCATAGTTGGGATGTTGTACAGCAGTCTGTGAAGAGGTAACTGGATGAAGCTGAGGTGATTTATTATGGCTTGGTAGCAAGGCACAAACAACAGGTTGGATCTTTCATACATTTGTGAAGGTGAGGCTGCTTTCTCAAGGACTGGTGGTCCTGGAAAGGAAGGGGATAGGTGCAAGAGATGCCTCTGTCTAAACTGGAATGAGTGCAGGCTTTCAAACATTGCCTTTAGTGTCTCTCTCAACAGCAACTCTGTCCGTAGGGCTTTGTTATGTGGCATGCTCAATCATGTGGAATTTGGCTTTCTGTACTGACGTTGGTGCTCAGTTCCTGATGCAGTACAGCCCAGCAATAATTAGTCAAAGCTATTGCCATGCCAGTAATGTTTCCTGTTCTCTTTCCAGCCCAGCAAGCACTCTGCCTCCGAGCTGTGTGGGAGGAATGATGGCAACATCAAGGTGATCTTCCCTGATGCCCACACAGAGGATGCTGGGGGCTGCAAGGCTCTGGTCAGAGCCCAGCCTGGGGACTACGTTTTGGTGAAGGTGACCTGCCTGTAATTCTTCTTCCCTTAGGCTCTTTTTGTTTTTCCCTGCACAGTGCTGTTTCCTACAGCAGCTATTGCCTGGAGAGCCTAAAATCAGAATGGATCCTCCTCAGCCTTTTTATTCCTGAGGAATGTTATTCTGTTTCTTTCAGGTAACCTCTGCCAGCTCTCAGACCTTGAAGGGAGTCCTGCTTTGTCGTACCACCCTCTCCCGCTCCGCAGCTTGTCCCTGAGGTATCCCTGCTGCCAGTGGGCAGAAGTAGCTTATTTTCTCTAGAAAGAAACAAGAAATTTGGTTAGATGGAGATGGGGCAGAGACAGGATCTATTTCTTTATTTATCTTGCCGTAATTGGGTCTGTCTCCCATTCAGCAACAGCATGCTCCTTCTAAATCTGTGCAAGTTTATGGACTGGGATGGAAGCTGTACATTCGTGTGCCAAACCCCAGTACTGTGTGATTTGGTGCTTTCACTTGCTGTCAGGCCTGGCTCACCTTTGCAGTGCTGCAGGTTTGTCTTCTGATCGTGTCCTCTGATGCAGCCCAGCCCTGAGAGCTTTGTCTGCAGAGCAGGTCGTTGCTCCTAGCCCAGCTGAATTTGGAAGCTGCAAAGACTGACAGCACCAGGGAGACAGAACTCCAGTAACTTCCAGAGGATCGCAGGAGAACTGCCCGAGGAGACAGGCTGCTTGAAGAACAGGATAAGCTTGTGATGGATTCTTTCCAAATAACGATAACCTCCTCAATTGCAAAAGACTTGGGAAGTAAGACACTGAGCTGTGCCTGTATGATGGAATGTAGCATCAAAGTGTGGAATATAAAATGTCTTTTAGTGAGCATGAGTGATGCTTAGTATGTTTTGTTGGGGGCTGAGGGAATACAGTTCTGCCTTTGCTCTGGGGTTGCTTGTCTTTTTGTTGGAAGGGATTTCCCTGTCTCCAGGCCTAAGGGAATGAATGCATGGGAGGAACTGTCTTCCAGCTGAGGGTTCTCTCACTGGCCTGTTAAATCTTTAACTACAGCTTTGTACTCATTTTCTGTGGTAAGTCTTTCCTTTTGCTTTGCAAGAGGAAAGAAATTGTGCCCATTTAAAAGGCTGATAACTTTGTAAGTACATCTTACAGTGCCTTGTTTTTAGCAGAGCCTGCAGTTAGCTGTTGTGTCATATTCCAGCCTGCTCTGCCAGATTAAAACAAATGCCTGTAACCTGCACTTGTAAGCAAAGTCTCCTCTGAGGTTTGAGGGAAAAAAATCACACCTTTCAGTATTGATTATCGTGTTACTAAAAGAAATCATTGTAAAAAAGCTCTGCCCAGAGAGATGTTGAAGGAAGAGTTGACCAACGCTCCATAGAGGAGCACCTGCATGGACTTACAGAATTTTTTAGCAAGCATGAAACCATTTTGCTGGAGAGCTGAGCAGGAGAGAAGACTTTACCTGGGATATAATTGTATCTCTTTGCAAGCAGCGTGGTTCAAGGAATAGTTGTTAGGCCGTGGTTTGAGAAACAAATACATTTTTATGAACTCAGAGCTGAGTCTCATCTGCACAGAGCATCTGCAGTCAGCACTGGGGAGTGGGTCCTGACGTGCAGGGAAATACTGTCGTTCTGCCACCCCACCTCCAACTCAGAGCCTTAGCCCAGGCTCACAAACCGGGGCTTAGAGTTCTGCTGCCCCGTGTGTAGGAGCTTAGCAGTGGGCTCTTAAGGAAGGGGCAGCAAGAAGCTGTTGGGCTTGGAATGCCGAAGGAGGGGCAGGGTGCAAACACATCATCTCCCAGCTGTGACAAGAGTAAAGCCAGCCTATTCCTGCTAATAAAAGCCACCTGGTAAGTGGCCCAATTTTCACTGCCCTGTGGCATCTCTTTCAACTCTGGCTCTCCTGTCTTGAAGCTGTGGCCAAAGCCTGTGCTCTGAAAAGGACTGACTGCTGCCTTTCACAGCTTGTTTTCACCTGTCCTTAGAAGCACCTATTCCCAGGTGAGAAATGCAGACTGAGTGTGCTCTCCCCACTCCTGCCAGCCAGATTTGAGGCCAGCTGTGGTCGTTTTACAATCATTATTTTAAGAGTGAGAGACTAATGAGGAGGAGAGCTGGGTTTTACATTTTGATGAGGAGGTGATAACGCTCACTGCACAGACTCCCCAGGGAGCCATAGTGCTTACCATTTACCTCGCCTCCTTAGTTTTTATAGGCCTCGGGAATGAAGGCTGGGGTTTTAAGGCAGCAAAGCATCCATTAGGAAGTGCTTACAGTGACCTTGGAGGCAGAGTTAAGTCATCTGACACTGCCTGAAAGCAGGAACGTCCCCCCCACCCCTTCCCTCTGGGGCTGGAAGGCACATGGTTTCCGTATGGCACGTGAGATGATGAGCTCCTATCTCTTTCTGTGTCCTGCTGGCCTAGGCTGCCCTCTCGGGGCTTCCTGCAGCTCAGCCTGTCCTGGAGCCTCAGCACTTGCTGCAGGGTCCCTCCAGGGAGTGGGAACAAAGCTTCTGTACATCTGTGGGGCTGGAGGAGCCGCAGTGACACCTGCACATCTCTTTGGTTCTGATGAGGCGCTTGGTGGGTAAGTTTCCAAGCGCAGCCCGCAGTGCTGGGCTGATATTTGCATTCAGGCTTCAGCCATGCCCCGAGGCAGCTCCCAACACATGCATTTCACAGCATGAAACCACACGCTTTCTGCTTGCAGAGTGTTGCAGTTGGGCGAGGGGGATGAGAGCATGAACGCACAGCAAGTGTTACAGCACTGCAGGAAGGTCAGAGCCAACAAAACGATTTGTGTTCTCCGGACCCACATCACAGCAGCCCCAAGAACAAACCTGGGGCCTGGAGTCGTGCAGCTTCTCCTTTGTGAGCAATTTATCTCCTGTGCTGACAGCTCGCTATCGACTCCCCGTCCTCCTGAAGAGGAGCTGTCCTGCTTCATCAGCTTTAAATTAGTTTTATCTTTAGACTTTCCTGTTAATAAGCTCTTGTCGCGGTGTCATTATTTGATATCTATTTTCTGATGTTCTTTGTTAATGGCTCTGTATCTTCTTGCACTTTTTCCCTCCTGGCCACGCTATTTGATCACTGGATGTGCACAGGGCAGCCCAGTGCTCACAGACCAGTGCAGCCCAATGCAGGTGGCTGTGTATCTGCACAGAGTAGGTCTGGAATGCTGGCAGCCCTTTGGGTTTGGGGAGAAAAAAAAGCTATGTGTACCTGTGATTTGAGGTCTTGTTGTGCAGCAAAGGGACCTGGAGCTCCCACTCAGCTCAGGGCTCCCCTGCTCACAGTTCTCATGTTGATGGGGACAAGAAGGGCGCCTGGTTCCTTGTCAGAAAACCCTGATATGAGAACCAACTGCTGCACAGTGGCGTTGCTAATGAAGCTATCAGGGTGTTTCAGGGCTGCTCGTGTTCGGTGTTACGTCTGCTATCTGCAAAGTCAGGTCACGGGGAGAATTAGCTGCCCAGCCCCTGTTGTTGACTTGCATGCAGAAATTACACAGCAAAGTGCCACCAACTGCAAGATCTGTCATTTGCAGCAGTGCCTACAGCACTGTTTTTAGGCTGATTAATATTCAGAGCACTGCTGCGAAAATGAAAAGCCAGACAGAACGGTCCTCCTCCCCTTTCTGCATCCACGAAGATGCCAAGGGGAATGGCTGAGGCGAGGAAACAAACACAGCATTCACTTTCTGTTGAGCCGATAGGGGTCATGTGAACCTAAAAGAGGTACTCCATCTTCTGCTGCTTGTTTCCCTAGGACCTGTGAGCACAGCACCCAAAGGCATTGCTCACAGCAGTGAGTTCCATCTCTCCCCTGCCCCGCAACCCCATCCCTGAGCCGTGGACAGACCCCCCAGCCCCACGGCTTCACCCTGGGGGTACCTAATTTAGCAGGAAAAAACCACCTTTTTCTAGCATCAGAAATGATCCACGTGGGACTCGTTGGGCCAGCAGCAGTTGGGGCTTTGGGGACCTGGAGCATCGGTTCGAGTGGGATCAGGTCAGTGCTTCAGGGCCATGGGGTGGCTGTGATGGGGAGGGGCACAGCTGTACCTGAGGCCTTTCATTGCAGCCCCCCCTGCTGTGCCCCACAGCCCCCAATGTGTGGGGGTCTGGGTGTCCTTCTCCCCTCCAGCAGCATTAGTTTGTGTTCAAGCAGTGCTAGTTTGCTGGTGGGAGAAAGGAATAAAAGAACCTCGGGGACAGGGGCAGAATAAATCTGCATACATACAAAAGATTCCCCCCACTGACCGCATTTCTGCAGCTCTGCCCCTGACTGCACCGTACTCCAGGAGCTGAGAGGAGAGGCGAGTAGCAAAACCCTCACAAATTCAAAGCTCCTTTGGAAAGAACCCAAAGCACGTGCTGAATGCAGATGAGGAAAAGACCTTTTTAATGCGAGGAGCAGCAGAGGGGTGCAGGTCAGCCTCAACCACAGCGCAGAACGTTGGAGCCCACAGGGCAGGGGAGCATTCACCTACTGCCCACTGCTGGGGTCAATACCTGCAGCTGGGAGAGAGAAACGTGGTCAGAGCCCCCCCCCCCCAGCCTGATGAGCCCCCAGCCCTGCTGTGCTCTGCCCGTGCCCGGCTCTGTGCACTGAGCTGATTTGTTGCCCTGAGGAATTGGGCCCTGGGGAAGCTGGGATGGCTTCCAACTCTGCCCTCCTTCCTCTCTATATTAACTTCGCCTGCATATGAAGCTGAAAGCTCTTCCAATCACCTCTGCAAATATTAATTAATCCTCACAGCATCCCGAGAACCATTATTCACTCCCACTAGGTAAATATTATGAGATCCTTTTATAAGAGGTGAAGCGCCTTTCCCAGGGCTGTACAGAGCAGCAGTGTGCAGAAATCATCACCTCCTGCTGCCCACATCCTCCTGCCCCCCTGTTCTTTGTCCATCTGTCCCCATCCCTATGTCCTTCTGTCTGTCTGTCCCCACATCCCCATCCCGATGTCCCTCATCTCCATGTTCCCCTGTCCCCAAGGCCTCCTCTGCACTCACTGCGCAGCAGCCAATCGATGAACACAGCTGGGAACGGAGAATTCTGCAACAAATGAGGAGAGCTGTGAGTGGAGGAAGACGGGGAAAAGACAGGGGTGAGATGTGGCCAAACCCACAGCCTGAAACACCAGCGGGGTCGTACCTGCAGGTTCAGATCCAAGGAGTTCTCTGAGGTCAGCGGCAAGCTGGAGAGTGCAGAGTGGATCTTCCCAAGGAGTCCAAAAGGGACAACGCCTGCAGAAAGCAAAGGGGTGGGAGGAGGGGCAGAGCCCAGGGCTGGCAGCAGGGCCACGTCCTGCCCTGAGCCCCACTGCCCCGTGCCTGGGAACACATCCTTGAGTGGGGGTGTCCCAGTGCCAAGGGGAAAATGCTCTCATCTTTCTGAGGTCTCATACACTTTAGGGTCCACAGGCACTGAAAGGCACAGACATCCTCGGGGATGTCTGCTGGATGGCACAGCCCACAGGGGATGTTTCGGGTAGCAGTGAAAACCTTCCATGGGCTACACACAGACACTCCATCTGCTGCTCTGTGAGTTCACGTGGGCACATTGACAACTTACGGTTGAGAAACTGCAGCTCGGTGTTGATGATGCTGAACCAAGCGTTCACTAACGGGCAAAACTGCAACGGCACGAGAGGAACGACCTCAGTGAGGTATGGCAGCTGTGGTAACATCTCAGCACCATCATCTGAGTCTCACAGACTTCAAATGAAGACAGAGCAATCCAGAACATTGTTTCCTCCGCGGAAAAAGAAGACTATAAATTGTTCAGCCCTCTTCTCTGAACGGCTCAGATCCTATTTAGCAGAATAACAGATTTTCCAGCCAGCACCTTTTTCCTAAGTGAGGCTGTCACTTCTGTTTACTGCACCTTCTCCGTGCGAGAAGGCATTTCGCCAAGCAATCGGTTACAAATTATCCCGTAACGCTGCATGATGGAATTTGAATTACTCCTAACAAATAAATCCTGACCGTGAGGAAGATCAAGGAAGTCTGCAGAATTCAGTTATAGGGTGTGGGCGTGCGGCTGTGCATGCACATACATATGAGGATCTGGATATGTAAATCTGCTGCGCAGCGACGGCAGGGAGCGGTGATTTCATTTAAGCTGCGCCTTCTGACGGTGATGGAATTTCATGCACTCACCACCATAGGGAGGACGGAGCGGAGAGAGGAGTTCAGCAAACCGCTCACCATGTTGGTGAGAAGCCTGGAGGGAGTAGAAGGCGGGGATGGAGCTGTCAGTGCCTGTTCTCAGAAGGCAGACAGGGCTGAAATGCTGCGCTGGGGCTGATGCTGGGAGCTTCCACACCGCCCTCCCTCCCCACAACAGCAAAGGATGCTGCGAGCCCACAGCTCCCCCAGGCTTCGACAGGAGCTATCGGCACTCCGGGCTCTTTGTATCTGCTCAGCATCATCTGACCCTTAACATCTAAATCTGTACCCACTGCAAACATTCCACAGCTCACCCATAGCAAAGGGCTGACCCATGGCACAGAGCTGACCCACACCTCATCCTGCCCATTATTTTAACTATTTCCATGTGCACATCACAGCATCCCATCTCCTTATACAGATTCCTCAGAAAAGTGGCTTTTCTGTGAGCAGAACCCCCACGGTCTCCCGATGGCTGAACCTCCACCTCCCATTCACCCTGCCCACTGCCCATGGAGCCATCCTGCCCTGGGGAGCATGGGCAGCTCTGGCTGAGCCCATTATGAAGGAGGGAGAGCCCTGCGTGTCTGTCCTCACAGATCACCCTGGGGATTCTAACTGAGAAGCTGCACAGCACCATGAAACAACACAGCACCGGTGAATGTGGCACTCACCCCTTCCGCAGGGTGACCTTAAAGCCTCCAAGCAAGTTCCTGCAATCCTTCATCACCAGCCTGAGGTCACCAGGGCTGTCTTGTGTCAGCACAATGTGGGACGTGATGTTCGTTTCCAGCAAAGATCCACTCAGGAAGAGAAATATTCTGTAAAGTGAGGAGAGAGCCACTGCGGCTGTGAAGGCAATGGAAGAGACCAAAGCCCAGCGAAGCTGCAGATCTGAAATCACTGCAGATCTATTTGATGCACAGCTCCCTAAAAAATAATGTCTGCAGACACTTCTGCAGCCCCTGTCCCCACACCGTGTCCCACTCACCCCGGCAGGCTGATCTTCAGCCTTGAATACAGGTTCAGAACCAGCTCGCCCCCAGGCAGCACCTTCCATGACACACGGGCTCTCTCCAGGTTCAGTACCTTCAGCCTGCCGGGAAGCAAAGACCATGAGCTGGGAGCCAGGCACAAGTCCTGCAGCCCCTGGACAAGTTCCCTGTGTGGCTATTCCCAGTTGAAATGTGCAAGGGTGGGAAAGGGGCACTGTGGTGTCAAACCCCCAGGCTCACATGAGTTGTCACCAGGTCACAAAGTCAGCGTAGGGACCAAAGCTCTGCTGTGAGCACGACTGTTGTGCGTCTGCTCCCACTCACCAGGCAAAGCGCTGCGATGGCTGAGGGACAGCAGCACTGCTCCCTCCTTGTCCCAGCAGTTCTCCAAGCCCTCCTTCTCCCAGCAGTGCTCCGAGCCCTCCTTGTCCCAGCAGTCCTTCTTGCCCCAGGAGCCCATCCAGCCCAAGCAGACTTCCATTGCCTCCTTGGCCGAGCAGCCCCGTGCCGAGCAGACCCTTCTCTCCAAGGACGCCACTGCCAAGGAGTCCTTCCCCACCGAGGAGCCCCGCACCAAGGAGACCGCTGCCACCAGGCTGTCCTCCTGCAATAGTCAGACTGTGTCACTGTGCCAAATTGGCTGCCAGGAGCCCTCCCCCCCCAAGAGTATGCACACTGCAGATCTGCCTCACCCAGCAGCCCTGTGCCAAGGAGCCCCGCGCTCTGGGGTTCACCTTCAGTGCCTTCGCTGCCATCCGTGCTCGGGCTCTTCCTGCCCAGGAGCCCAGTGCCCAGCAGCCCACCTTCCCCAAGGAGGCCGGTGCCCAGCAGACCTCCTGCAGCAAGCAATCCCAGTTACCAAGGAGACTTTCACTGCTGGGAAGAATTTCATTGAAGAGGAAATTTGTTTCAGGGACTCTATGAGCAGGAGGACCCATCTCCCTTGTGCAGGAATATCCACCCCAGGTGAAGCTGATGTCCTGCATCAGACAAAGCTGTACCTCTGGCAGGTCTGTGCCAGGCACCTCACTGCTGACAACACCACCACTGCCAGCCATGGGCTCGTGCTGCTCATCAGTTAGTGAGCAAATACACCATCCCACCTCATCCTCCATCCTACCAGGGCTCATGCTGCTGGAGTGGTTCTGGCCTTTCGTTCTGACCATGTAGGATGGCACATCTATCCTTATCTAAAGCCCTTTTACAAATGGGGTGAGCCCTGCCAGCAGCCCAATGTGGGCAGTTTGGTGTTGCCAGGGCCCCGCAGCCTCCAAAGCCAAAGGTGTCATCATCAGCTCCGTGGGAGATCCTCTGGGCGTGGGTGGCTCAGGAGAGGAAAGAGGGATCAAAGCTCTGTGCTGGGCACTTTGTCCTCCAGAAGGGGAGACCCCAGGGCACTTGCTGGGGGTGGGCAGAGCCCCCATGCATGGTTCCCCCTGTGAGCAGCCACCCCCAAGGTCTCCCCCAGCTGCTGAAACATGGAGACGCAGCACCAACACTTCATGACGCAACACACACCGGCACCACAGAGACAGAACCCTGAGCTCACCATTCGAAGGCTGTGCAGGGCTGGAGCCCAGGATGCTCCCCAGGCTGAGAAGCCCCCAGCAGGGGGGTAGGAGGACTCCAAGAAGGGTGAGACACCACAGCGTCCACATCTCCATCCCAGTACCTGCCAAGAGACTGCGTCACCAGATGTGGCCCTGTGTGCCCATCGCTCCACACCCCCAGCACCAGGGACTGCCGTGCTCCCATCCCACTGCTGTCAGATGGTTCCCGAAGCAGGGACATCTCACACCAGGGATCATCCCCATGCCTGGCACAGAGCATCCACGCAGGGAGGCTGCAGGGAGAGGAACGGCGCTGTGGAATGAGCAGGAGAAGAGGCGGAGGACCTTGGAGCGAGGAGATGGATCGCTTCAACCTGCTCCGGAACGGCCCTGAAATGAGAGCAGTTAAAGGGGCACAGCCAGATAAAAAATGGTACGTGTCAAAGCTGTGTCCTTCTGCACCTCGTGAAGAGCACCTTGCGTTATTAAAGCTCAAAGCGCAGCCAAAATCAGCTTCACTTCCCCGTGGCCAGGTTGTTTGTTTTTCCCACTTTACTCCACTCATCCTTTATGCGCCCGTTCTGCCGTGTCAGAGCTGCCCATATCCCCGTGGGTCACCCAGTGGGACCTCCCTGTGCCACTCCTGAGGCTGCCACGCTGTGGTTGCTGAGGAGGAAGAAAGGTGTCAGTGAACCAGTGCTGTGGTCTCCATTCCACCACCACCCACCTTTGTCCCAGCAGCGTCTCCTCGGTGAAAGGCAGCATTGGATCTGCATATTGCAGGGCATCAGCACCGAGAAATAATGTTATTTAGGTCACTCGGAACAACTTCTTTACCTGCTCCAGCTACGTTTTAACAATCCCTCTATGACAGTTCTTGGCACAATTAAATCAGACTTTAATTCACCAGTCTGCCTTCTGCATTTCCCTTTGATCAGCACGTAATGATGCACCGCTCCTGCAGCTGAGATTATTGAGCAGAGGAGAAAGATAGAGGCTGGAGCTGCTTCGATTGAGAGCGGTGTCAAATAAAATCAGCGGGATTTGTCAGAGGGTCCCTGCAGGACGTGTGCAGCATGGTAAGAGGATGCCAGAACTGTTTCAGGTCTTTAAAAAGAGCTCTTAGAGAGAATGTGTGCGACAGCAGGGAAATATCCGTGCAGGTGTCAGCCGTGCCCACCTGGCTGGTGGCACTCACACCGGAGCGGAGCATCTCCCACGTGCAGAATGTTGGTATGGTTTAGCAGACAGCTGAGATTAGATTTGAGATGCTGAGGATTGTTCTGCATCCCGGGCAACGAGGACAATTAAAGAGCTCCGCTTATCTCTTCCAGCTCGGTCCGTGTAATAAACTTAACAGCACGAAAATAAACGCGGGATTTGACAAGGAAGAGCTCTGCTGGCTTTAAAAATTAATTTTCATCAATGATTCAGTGCTGCTGAAGAAATCAAAGGAAACGAACGCTGTTAGGGCTCGTACACCCAGAGGTGCTGCCAGCACTGAGCGCCCGTGTCTGCACACAGCAGGAGGAAGGCTGCCCCCGGCAAGCACACTGTGCGTGGCAGCTGAGAGAGGCTGATCAAAAGAGGTCGTTGCCAACCAGAGGGTGTGTGGGTTTGTCACTGCTTGGGGAGAACCAAGCGCTACCAGAGGTGAGCAGGAGGTGGCTGTGTCCCAAAGGGAGATCTGGGCGGTTTGGGGAGGTTTGAGAGGGAACTAAAAAGGGAAAAAGAATGGGAAAGATGGCAGGAAAAGCCCATGCCAGCTCTGGGGGGTTCTCTGGGAGGACTGGGGCTGGCAGAGCACACAGGCTGGAAGGCAGCAGTGTGAGAGCAGTCCCAGTGTGCTCCCTGCAGCCCAGCAGCGCTCAGTGGCTTCCCCAGAAATGGGGCAGTGCTGTAGGCAGGTGAGGTGAGGACCGGTTGGGATGGGGTCACATACATCATGTGTAACATGCCCACGTGAGAATGCAGAGCCCACTGCATCCTGCTGAGCATCTGCAAAAGGAAGAGTCCAGAACGCAACATTCAGAGGCAACGACCACCCATGTTTCCTTCTCTATTCAAAGCTACAAAGGGCAGATGTGATGTTTCTGTGGAGGAGCTGGTTTGCTTGCATTGGCGTGAAGGGAAGTGCTGGTGGGCAGCATCAGGCTGGGCTCCCATCCTGGGGGCAGCTGGCCAACATGTGGCTCACGCCGACAGCACGAGGAGGTCCTGGTGGGGCAGAGAGCTCGGTGTGATGTGGGGCCTGGGGAGGAGGGGGGCTGCAGGGCAGTGCTCACCTCGATGACGTGGATGTCAGCGTTGGTGAAGTCGATGTTCAGCAGGCGTGGGAGTGGCACCCCGTGGCCCAGCACAGCTGTGGGACAGCAGCATGGTTAGCACAGCCCCGCCTGCCCCCCTCCTCCTGTTCCCCCCGACCAGCACTGTGTGCCTCGGTTCCCTGGAGGTGGATGAGGCACCAAAGCTTTCTCACCATTCAGGGCAGGCAGGAAGGCAGTATCGAAGACCTTGTTGATCAGCGTCTCCAGCAGTGAGATCTACAACAGGGAAAGGGGTCCCTTATGCCTCACCCCGTCCTTGGGGTGTAGGGACACTCCTTGCACACTGCTGCTCCAGCTCTACACCCAATTCATGCAAACTGCTTACAAACTGGAGGTGCAAACTGAGCAACGCACTCCCTGCACCATGCTAAAGCTCCCTCAGCTCTGATACCAAACCCACAGTGCTGCAGTGGTGCCACAACTGCTCTGGGAATCCCAATTTTGTTTGCTTGTGCCCCAACACCAAGTAGTGCCAGTGAGTGACATGGTTCCCATGCCCCATTGCTATCTTTCACCACACAGATCTACGGCCTTTTTTTCCTAAAGATTGCTCATGGATCATCCATGGAGCAAACGCATCTGCAGAGGTGAAAGAAAGGTCCCATTAAAAATGCAACACAAATGACACTGCATAATTGGCCCTTAATTCTCCCAGCCAATCCCTATGGGCACTTTGCTCTCTGCGGTCGATGTCACACGTTGCTGAGGCTGCTCGTGTTCTTACATCAAAATCTCCAATGGATGAAGACACCAAGGAGAGCTCAGTTCTGCAGAAGAAAGCAGAGGCAAAGTGAAGGGTGGAGGCCCATCCTACCATCACATCCCACCCCGCACCAGCAGGAACAGAGGCAGAGAGCAGCATCCTACTTCTCAAGGCTGGTGCTGATCTTCAGTTTGTTGGCCTCAACAGCAAACTGAGCCAGTAAGGATGCATCCTGCAGCCAGGGGACAGGTGTGGGTCGGCCACGCAGGAGGCAGCTGCCCGCTGCTGCGCTCCAACACACATTGGCACAGCTGCCCCTCTGTACGTACGATATTCAGAAGGCAGAGAAACTTCTGCACGTCAGCTGAGTGGATGGCCACCACCTCTGCTGTAACCTTGAGCTGGATGGCAGCTTTATCTTTCTTTAAGGTCACCACGGGTGCTTTGGGAACTGTGATTTTCAGCAGCAACTCGCACGGCTTAGGGTATGCCTTAAGAACCTGCAGCATCCAGGGGCAGAAAGCCTGTGGTGACCAGGCAGAGCAAGCACATTGGGAGCAACAGAGTAAGGATGGGGCCAGCTGCCTGCTGAGCAGCATCTGCTGCTCTCAGGGATGGATTTGCTCCTGCGCTGCTCCAGTTCAAGGATGTTCACAGCTGAACTCAAGCCAGGTGGGAGCTCAGTCACCGGGATGCCCCAAACCTTGCTGGGAATGTCTGGTCCTGGCTGTGGGGCTTTGCAAGGGACTTTGGTGACTGGGCAGGTGCAGGGGACAAGGTGACAAACCCAGCTATGGCCTGCTGTGGTTTCTGGCTTTGGAATAAAGTTAAAGCTGTTCCATCAGACACGTGAGATGATGAAGCAGGGGCTGCCCTGTCTCTGGGTGCTCCCCATACTGAGATGTTTGCAGTGTGTGGTGGAACCAGGACTCACCACAGGAACCAGGGCTCCAAGAGTCGACGTTGTCAGTGGTGGAAGCTCAGGAAACTGTCACAGACAAAAGGGGGAAACGTTGCATGGGTGCGTGCTGGTTTTCAGCAGAGATCTCCTACACTGTCCGAGTGATACACAAAAACTACACGGCTCATCACTCTCAGAGATCAGAGATCCTGATAAACAGTGACAAGGTGCAACAGCTTTGCAAATCGAGAGCAGTTTGCTGAAAACCTGAGCTTTCTGAATGTCAGAGGCAGGCAGTTCCAGTGCTCACCGCAGCGTTGGAGATGTCCAGATCCAGGGCTCCTTCCTTCTGCAGGGCAGCCAGCACCGAGCTGAGGAAGTTCACAGATAGGCCCAGCTGGGAGGAGCTGGTGTCCGGCATCGGTGGCAGAGGCGGCATGGGGACCCGTGGAGGTATGGGGACACTTTCTGGTCTTCCCAGTGGGTAGTCGACCAGACCTCCTGCTACTCCTCCGACCACAGTCTGCAGTTACAGGGAAGGAAGCACGAGGCAAAAGGTTGCAGCGGTTTGCAATATTTGCCTTTACGGTTAACTTCATGTCCCATGGATGTGAAATCACCGCACGCACGCCCAAGTCAGATCCCATTGCATTTCCTTCTCCAGAATCTCATGAAATGTGAGCCTCGTGACGATAGCAGTGCAGGAGCAGGGCATGGAGCCAGGACCTCTGCGATCCTCTCACAGCCCCCTCAGGTCTGACGTGTGTGACCACAAGCACAGCCCAGGAGATGTACCCAACCCCCTGAGACATCACAGCAGAAGGAGAAGGTGCAGTACTTACATTCAGGTCTACCTCGAGGAACTGGCCGGTCACCAGTGGCAGGCTGGACACGGTGTACTGGATACTGCCCAGTAAGCCCAGTGGCACCAGTGCTGGTAGAAGGGATGTGGTTCGGTGGCTGCTGCAGCTCTGCAGCACAGAGCTCGCCCCAAGCAGGCTCTGCCTGGATCTGAAAGCTCCATGCTGCTGGCAGAGGGGCTGCAGCATCACAGCCTCAATGCACCCAGCACGACCCAAGGGAAAGGCAGAGTGAGGGGCTCCACTACTTACAGTTGACCAGCCCCAGCTGATCATTGACAAGTCCCAGGGCAACATCAAGTACTGGGCAGAGCTGTGGAGGGATGAGGAGAAGCTGCTTAGAGCTGGGCACAGCCCTACAGCCCCACATCAGGTGTACCAACTGGCTCTGGTTTGGCTGATGCAGAGCTGCACCATGAAGGTTCTTCCTTCCATCTTACCAGATTAGGCAGAAGCCTGTTTAGGACACTAGCCAATAAATTATCCACAACTGGGAGCAGGCTGTGGAAAAACAAAGGATCTCCATGAAAAAAAAAAAAAAGGAAGAAAGAAAAAAAAAAACCTGCTGCAAGGTAAATGAGTTTTAAACAATTCCCTGTGAAATGAGTGCAGAGCAGACCTCTTGGAGAAAGGCAATTGCAGCAGCAAAGTGCACTGTTATGCTTGGATTTTGCATGAGATAAGTCTAATTGGCATCCCAAAATAGCCAGTGGGAAATTTAGTGCTGCCTTTTATCTGCTGGTATATAGGCTCCTTAAATGAGCAGCAGCAGCCTCAGCCCGAGAGCTTTGTGTGCTTCACGTGACAAACGGTTACACCTCAGAGGACCCCACGCGATCTCGGGCGGAATGATCTCAAACACAGCACAAGGGACAGAAGCGTCCCTCCGAATGTCACGCACCCTCTCAGCAGCCTGACTTTAATGCCTCCAAGGAGCGTGTTGCATTTTTCCACCACCAGTTTGGGGTAGCCGCTGCCGTCCATGGTCAGCCGGACCTGCGAGGTGATGTTCACTTCCACGGCAATGTCCAGCAGACCCAGCAGGCTGTGAGGGGGAGCAGGAGCAGCTCAGCCCTCCATCCCCCGGCAGCCAGGCTCGCAGGGCAGTGGGGCACAGCCAGACCCACCTTCTGCCATTGAGGGCCACCCGTGTGTAAAGGTTGAGGTGGAGGCCGATGCCGGGCAGGAGCCGTAGGGACACCCTGGGCAGAGTCAGCTCCACGATCCTCAGCCTGCGTGGACAGCAAGGGGACCCCATTTTCTCAGCTGTTTTCCTGTTTTATCAGAATCTGTGCTCTGGCTGCCTTATGATTGCTTGTCTTTGTGCTTCTGCTGGGCTTCAAGAGTTAAAGCAGGAAATCTGCCGACAGCCCAGCAGCGGGTTGGAAGCGATGCTGATGCACGGCTCTGAGCTCCCCCTATGGGAAGCAACTCCAGGCTCCAAACCCTTGCACCTCTGGGAGGTCCTTATGCAGCCTCAGTGCCAACCCAGGGACATTGCAGGCAGCACCAACACTGGATCATCACAACCCGACCACACCTGAGCTTCTGCACCCAACAGCACTCAGAGCTCCGCCAGGAGCCGCACTTACCCCGTGAGCCCCTGCACTGTGCTGAGCAGGCCTCCGTCCCCAAGGACACCCAACAAGCCTCCTCCGAGGAGCCCAGCTGAGCCGGAGGGGTCTCCATCACCCAGCAGAGCCCCCTGCCCCTCTGCTGCACCCGGCACATCCGCAGGAAGGGACCCCCTGGGAACAGACCAGCTTCTGGGAGGGGGACGGCTGCGGGAGGCCACCCAGGAAGCATCCCCATTGCCACGGAGACCACCGCCTGCATCACGCCCTCCACCAAGGGCACCAGCACCAGCACCATCACCTCCACCCAGCAGGCCACCCGTCAGTCCCCCAAGCAGCCCCCCACTGCCCGTCAGCCCCCCCAGCAGCCCCCCGCCACCCAGCAGGCCGCCAAGCAGCCCCCCGCCACCCAGGAGACCCCCTCCATGGCCGTCCTGCAGTGCTCTGCTTCCATCCATCCCGCTGATGGGCAGATCTCCGAGGGCTCCTTGCAGGACTGCTCCGCGTTGCAGGGAACCTGCAAGAGCTGGAGAGCCATACTGGGATGAGCACACGGGGTCTTGGTGTGGGTCATGGAGAGGTTTGTGCTCTCCATCCTGGTCACTGCCTGTATCAGTCCCTGCCTGTACTGTGATATTTGTGCCTAGCCCAGGAAAAGGGCTCAGGTACCATGTAGATACTGGGGCAGGAGCACAGTGCCCAGGGGAATGTGAAGGTGGGACAGCGAGGGGCCTGGCATAGTGAAGAGCCTGACATGGTAGCAAACACTTAGGCAAAGGGCTCACATCTCTGCAGAGGAGCAGCCCCCAGGAGGTGCAGCCCCTAGAGAAGCAGCATCACTGCTTTGTCCCTCTCAAATGGGAGTAATTCTGGAAGCCTGGCTACTTGGAATTTCCAAAAGAAAGAGTCAGGATTCAATCTGAGGAGAAAGTATGCATGCAACCTTCAGGCTCCTTCACCCCAATGCCAACCCCCTCCCTGTCCAGCCTCGCTGGGCTGCACAGCACCTCAGACCGAGGATCCTGCTATCACACTCACCATCACTCAGAACACCTTTGTTGAGGCGGAGAACAGCATCTGTTGGCAGCTGGCTGAGGGCTGGGGACAGCAGGGCACAGAGCACAGCGATGCTCAGAGCTGTCAGCATGGTGTCCTCTGGTGTGGCAGGATGGGGATGCAGGGGACAGCTCGCACTGCTGGCACCGAGACACCAACAGCAACCTGGGGAGGGAAACTGGGAGGAGAGGAACCCCTGAGGGGTTCTGAGCAAGGCACACATTTTTCAGTGAATAGCAAATCTTTAGGAGAACCAAAAGCCTTCGTGTGTTTGAGCCCCATACAGCAAACAGATTTGGATGCACGTGAAAAAGGGTATAAAGAGGGAGGGCCCCCATAGTCATGTCTGCGGGCAGGATTGCTGCACAGCCACAACACCTGTGTGCTTGCTGCCACTCACACGCAGCCAAGCAACTCACTCCTTTCCATCTCCGGTCGCTGTGACACGAGTTTAAACTTGCTGTTCAAAATCATTACCCATAACCCAGAGATTGCTCTGAGCTTCCCCTGCTGACCCCCACTCCATGTGCAAACTCATTGCACTGCAATACAGCCTTTCAGCTCTACTTCGTATCCTCTTGTCTGAGTTTTCAGCTGAACCAGAATCACTTACCTACATTTCTGCCATGACTGGTAGCTTCCCCATGTTTGTGTTGTTTTTCTCACTCATCAGAGCACAGCATAAGGCAGGTGGTAAAGATCTGCACCCCAGCTGCACCACTGTTACCTGGCCCTATCCTGTCTCCACTCCTGGCCTGAGGGGGACCTTGTAGCTCAGCCACCTGTCACCTCCTACCTGTGAGGAACAGGGGGGTTCTTATATAGCAAAACCGATGCAGGGATGCCTAGAGTTACATAAAGGTGGACTGGTGGGTTGTGCCCATCCAGGAGCATTTGCGGTTTTCCTATATTCCAGTATAAGCAAGGATTTGGGGCTGAGTATTGTGCAATAGGTCACTGGATCCCCCCTTATCGGCAGTGCTGTTTGCCAAGAGCTCAGAGGAAGGGACGAAATCCCTGAACCTCAGGAGCACAAAGCTGCCACCAGGCCCACAGGAGATGCTGGAAAACCATCCCGTTCCACGGCTGTGTGGGCACATTCAGCCAACATCTGCACCAGGATACAGACACAAACCATGCACACCTGTGGGTGATTTTTCAAGCCCTGCCCAGCTTTCCAGCAAGCACATGGATAGGAGCCAGACAAGCCCTGGGAGACATTTCAGCTCCTTTATTGCTCAACCTGAGAAGCAGCTCCCCAGGATTACCCTCCCAACCCGTGCAGCTGCCCCAGCCCTGAACACATTTCTGCAGCCACAGGAAAGCCCTGAGAAGCACGGATTGGGTGTCAGCCCACAGATCACAGGAGTTCTTTTGTCCTGGTGCCTTGGAAGGTTAATGCCTTCCCAAGATAAAATACATTGCTCAGAGCCCAGCTAAAGCTACCCAGTGCATCTTACGTAACGGTGGCAAAATACATCCAGAAACAAAAGCAGTGGGAACGCAGAGCTCAGCTCGTGTCCGGTTCCAAAGGCAAAGGAGCCTTTGTGAGTGGTGCTCCTTCCCAGCCCACCTGCTCTGCTCCTATTCTGCCATCAAGGTTCAAGCCCTGTTCCCCGCCTCTGCTCACAGCCCTGAGCTTCAGGAACGTGCTCCCCAAGGTGCCAGCTTACCAAACTCTTTGCCATGGGTAAGGCCCCCACTTCAAACCACTTTGCTTTTCCGTGGCCGTATGGCGCAGGGCACTGCAGAGATTAATGGGCTCTGGCAGCTGGAGACACATCCAATGAATATTCAGGAAGAAATATTGACGCAGTGAAGGATTTTATTGAAAGAGCAATTTGAGAGCAACGCTGATGCCTAAACAACAGCTGCGATTCCAGACTTTGGGTGTTAGAATTGGCCACAAAAAGTCCCCCCTGACATCCAGCAGCTGAGCAGCATCTCCGTACCACAGTTTGGGCTGCAACAGGATGGACAGAGCAGAAGCAGCCCTCTGTCTGGGCCACGGTGATAACCTGAAATAGTGCTCAGGAGAAAATAATAACAAAGCAATTGGGGATGGCCAGGGCTCTGTGGGGAATCGTCTGTCTCACCCCAGGAGTGAAGTGGAGGCTCCTCTGGTATGAGCTGGTTTCAGAGCTCTCTGCTCTGGTTGATCACAAAAGTGTTCTGCCAGGAAGAAGGACAAAAATGACTCAGTTTTCTCCCTTGGGTTTCCCCCAGCTCTTCTCTACATCTGACCGGTGCATCTTTGCACAGAGAAGCCCCGTAGGAGGAACAGCAGCTCCTCAGGATGGGGCCAGCACAAATGTGAGTCTTACGTCAGCCACGTCCACCTGGCCGTTCTCGAAGTTGGTGTTGAGGATGTTGGGCAGCGGGATCCCCATACCTACAGCATCTGCAAGGCCAAGAGAGCAGCTCATCAGAGATGAAACCCCAGAAGTGCCAGCTGGGGAGGGGGCTACGGGCTGGGCATGGAAAGGGGGTTCACCCCTGCCATACTGTTGATGGCAGGCACGTATGCAGCTGCAAGGATGTCCTTCACCCATCCTTCCAGTTGGGAGACCTGTGGTGGGAGGAGGTATGAGTTAGTGCCAGAGTGGCAGTGCTGGGGAGAGCTGAGCTCTGCGCCCTGTACTTACATTGATGGAGCCGAGCCGCGAGGATGCCAGTCTGAGATTTATTCTGCAAAAGATAAAAACAAGGAGGAGTGCCACCAGAACGGCTGCCACTGAGTGCTCTGAGCAGTGCTCACACCCCTTTCAGTCCAGAATTTTTTCTAACCACACAAAGGTAGAGTGAAAACAACTCAATTTCTTCAAAAGACTCTCGTGAATTCAGGCGAGCTCTTCCTCTGGGGCAGCTCTGAGCTCTTCACACCCACATCACAGCCCCATTACCCATGCTCAGACACAGCCTCTGTGCCCCCAGCAGGGCTCTACCTGTCCACAGCCAGAGCAGTGTGCAGACGGCCGCCAGAGACAGACGGGGTGATGTCCAGAACGATGTCCTGCCATTGTGACAATAGAAGAAAAGGAGTTATTTCCTCCCAGAGAAAAGCCGGAATATTTGGAAGTAACTCAGGCCGTGAAAAACACACCTGTCTGTGCTTAGAAATAGCATTTTTTGGACA
The DNA here is from genome assembly GCF_019232065.1 of Centrocercus urophasianus. NCBI lineage: Eukaryota > Metazoa > Chordata > Aves > Galliformes > Phasianidae > Centrocercus > Centrocercus urophasianus. The sequence goes on from NW_024884955.1 coordinate 246,502, forward strand.
GGTGGCATCACAGATATCCCCCCCACGATTGGGAATTATTCCCCAAAAGTTTCACCTGTGTGGTTATGGGCACAACTGTGGGACCGGGCAGCGCATTCCCAACGTGCAGGGGAGGCAGTGGCTCAGGGCACTCACCGAGTCCAAGCTGAAGAGGGTCTGCGGGGGGAAGCCGGGGCGTTGTGCAAGGACATCGATGGCTGCTCGCAGAGTGGCAGTGGCCTTCCCGTCCCTCAGGGCCACCACAGGTGTGTCAGCCAGGCGCACACGCAGTGCCAGCGGCAGCGAACCAGGCAATACGGTGCTGAGCTGGAGGGAGAGATGCCATCAGAGCCTTGGCACGGCTGGGATTTGGGCTTCAGAAACACAAACATCACTGATACTACAAAGGGGGCTGACCTGGGGGAAGGCTGAGAGCAGGGCTGAGGTGGTCAGCGGGATGCTGTTGGGCACCTGTAGGAGCGGTGATGGGGTCAGTCCAGGCGGGGGGCGGTGGGAGCACCCCTGATCCCAGCCCCAACCCACCGCCGAGCTGGAGATGTCCATGCTGAAGGCTCCCTGCCGCTGTGCCAATGCCAGCACAGCATTCAGCACGCCCTGCGACAGCCCCAGCTGTGTCCCAGGACCCGCGGCCGGAGGCAGAGTGACAGGCACTGATAGACCTCCTGCTGGCTCCACCACATTGCCCTCCGCGTCCCTGAGGAGGAGCTGCAGGGACAGAGCAGAGCAGGAGGTTGGCATGAGCCGTGCCACCCGTGTCATTAATCAGCACCCCAATAATCAATGCACTGCTGGTTTCTACTGCTTTGGCACAGGCAGTGATTGCATTCGCTGCAGCTCTCTGTGTAAAGCACTGTGATCAGTAAGAGACACTGACAATCCTTCTTGTGCAATTATAATCCCCATTAATTACACACCTAACTTTTACAAACCACTTACAAATGGAACCTTTGCATAAATGGCGACCCATTGCTCTTGTACAAAATGCTAACACGGGGCTTTTCTAATGAACGACACCGTGAGTGCTGCAATCACACTTAATTAGCCAGCGTCCAGCCGGTCTGACTCATGCTGCCCTCAAGGATTAGCAAATATGGAACAGACACAGACCCTGCAGTGGCAGGAGCACGGAGCTGGCTGGGCTGTGCTGCACTGTGAACACCCTGCCATAGAGCTGGGGACCAGCACTCCTCCACAAGCAGCCACCCCATGGAGGTCAGTTACCCAAACCCAAAAACTCAAAGGCAGCACTTACGTTCAGATCCAGCTGGATGGACTTGTCACCAATGATGGGAAGGGAGGACAGAGTGTACTGGAGGTTTCCCAGAGCTCCCAGAGGGAGCACAGCTGCAAGACACAGGGAGGAGATCTTCTAACCTGCAAGGATGAGCTGCCCACAAGTACTGTGGTTTCCAAAGACCCCGTTCTGTAGGCAGCCCCTGGTTGCAGCCAGCCCAGCCAGACAAGGGGTTATGGCACTGTTCTGCAGCAAAAACTGCTAAGTGCAGGGCAGAGCTCAGTGGGGCACATGGACAGGAGGGGGCTACCAGCACTTACAGGTGACAGATCCCAGCAATGAGTTCACGACGCCCAGCACGGTGTCAACGACGGGGCACAGCTGGGGAGGCAGAGGGGTGTCAGGGTCCCCAGCACACAGCAGCATGGCTGCGTGGCGTCACCAGGGCTGGGGGCACGTCACCCCCTCCTGCTTGCACTGGGATTTGCATGGGTCTGGTGCAGGGCTCAGCATTGCCTCTGCCATGGGTGCACAGAGACCATCGCATGAACACTTTGCTCATGTTCCAGGGCCATGGAGGCAATGGGGCTGGGTGTCCCAGGTGAGCCTGCAGCTGTGCAAACAGCCCTGCCACCCACAACAGTGACGCTCCTCACCCAGACTTACCAGCCTGGGCAGCACGTTCCCAAGGACGCTCTTTAGGGTTTTTTCCACAAGTGGCACTTTGGGTCTGGGTAACAGGAAAATAGGAAACAAAATGGGATGATGGTGAGCAGTTGAAAAATAAGCGTACTTTCAACAAGAGGCACTGCTTGCACCATGCAGGGTTGTACATCAGTGCCTAAATATCACCCAAAACTCCCCTACAGACCTACCCCACACGGATATTGATGTCTCCAAGAAGGGTCTTGCAGTCTTCAACCACCAGCCTGAGAGCCCCCGACTTGTCCTGGGCCAGCCGCACTCTTGCAGTGATGTTTGCTTCCACCTGGAGCTGCAGCAGACTGCCCACGGCGCTGCATAGCCCAAGGGAGCACATCTCAGAGGGTTTTCTAGCCATCTGCTTTGCAACAAGATGGTGCAGCCTCTGCTCTGAGCTGTGCCCCCAGTGAATGCTCCTTACCCATTGCCATCTATCAGCAGCTGGGTGTAGATATTCAGCTGGAGACCAACGCCTGGCAGGAAGCGCAGAGTTATTTTGGGGAGAGTGATGTTCACAATTCTCAGCCTGGAGTTGGAACAAGGAAGGGCAGTAAATGACATATTTGCTACTTCTTACTTCCCTGGGATCCTCTCGGCCCCCAGTGCTGAGGTCACACAGCTGTGATCTTGGGGTCCCCTGCACCCTGGGACATAGGGCTCCCTTTTAGCCAGGGCCAGCTCATGATAAGCACATGCAGCCTCGTGACAGAAGCTCCCAACTTCTCAACCCTCATTTATGAACTCGCCCTAAGAGGAGAAGGTAAGCGCCATGTCCAGACCACAGGCATGGCCAATAATGGAGCGCTGCTCGGGAACACATCTACCACTCTCACTCACCCTGTGAGTCCTTGCACGGTGCCCAGCAGACCATCCTTGCCGAGGAGACCTCCTCCAAGAAGTGAGCCTTGACCCTGGTTGCCAGTTCCTCCAAGGAGACCACCGCCAAGGAGACCGCCCACGAGACCATCACCACCAAGGAGACCACCAGCAGGTCCACCACCACCAAGGAGACCACCAGCAAGTCCATCATCACCAAGCAGACCACCAACAGGTCCATCACCACCACCAAGGAGACCACCAACAGGTCCACCACCACCAAGCAGGCCACCAACAGGTCCATCACCACCCACAAGACCACCCGCAAGACCATTATCGCCCAGGACACCACCAACAGGTCCACCACCTCCAAGGAGACCACCCACAAGACCATCACCACCAAGGAGACCACCAACAAGTCCGTCGCCACCAAGCAGACCACCAACAAGTCCATCGCCACCAAGCAGACCACCAACAAGTCCATTGGAGCCTAGCAGACCACCAAGAAGTCTATCGGGGCCGAGCAGACCACCCAGCAGCCCCTGGAGAAGGTTGCCGTTGGCTAGTGACCCTGTAATGGCTGAAGAAAGGGGTGAGAGGTCACTGTGAGCCATGCACATCCAGCACGCAAATATGCTGTGTCAGCCTGGCTGACCTTCCCCTCATCTCTGCCCCTTTTTCTCCCCTTTATACAACAGGGGTGATGCTCCAGCCTCTGCACAGCATCTTAAGTGCCATGTTCAAAGTGCTTCATAAATGCATTGTCAGCACAGCCTGAACAGATCTGAACCAGATTCTGATTTTCTTAGTACTGTCAAGTGACAGGAAGAGCAGAAGTGGTCTCAAAATGAAGATAAATCCTGTCTCTTCCAAACACTTACCACTTTCTAGCACATCTTTATCCACCCTGGCAGACACCGGGGCGCTCCCAGGAAGTCCTTGGGAAGAGGTGAGCAGACCACAAGTGAGGAAAACCACCCAGAGGACACCCATTTTCGGTCCTAGTTAAGTAGAGGAAGAAGTTGCCATCATGTAGTGCTGGACAGTGAGCACTAGCTGATGGCTGCAGGAAACAGGAAGGAGGATGGAAAAGGAGGAATGCCTCTCAGGGAAGACAAAAGCAGAGGGAAAGCTCCTGGTACCTCTCCATCTCTTGTAGCAAGCAAGAATAAGTTTTTGTTAAAAAGTTCACAGTCATAAGCTAAAATCAAAGCCTCTCCTTTGGAAAGAACTGGGGTTTGCAGAAGCAGAAGCTAAGAGCATGCTGTTTGAGAAATAATTTTGCTCTTACCTGACTGATCTCTGCAGAGCAAGGATGTCTCCAGCCGCTGTCCCTGCCTTCTGCAGACGACCCACAGCAGGCATCCTTATATACAGAACTTTTCAACAGGAATGAGGCAAACGATGTCACCGAGGGCATCCAGAATAATTAGCGGGGAGCAAAACAAACAAGACATGGTTTCTGGTGACTTCCACTGCAAATATTTCCTTACAGATATTAGGAGTTGGGTAAAGCATTGAGCAATGACCAATAGGTGTAGCAGCAGACGTCAGTCCAGCGCTGGGTGCCAGTGCTCATGGGATGTGCATACACTGCTGCTGGGATAGAACAGTGTGGTTTGGGGCTGTATCAAGACATGAACATGGCTGTAAAGTCATGCTCAGGTAAAACACTCTTTTTTTCCATCTGAAATTAAGGCCTTGACTGAAAGTTGTATCAAAACATCGGGTAACCATGCAGTGGGTGCATGTCATGTGCTAAGGATGTTGAAGAAAAAGCCATACAGCACCCACCCCCGTGCCACGGCAGTCCATGGGGCTGGTGTCAGAGCTGGGTATTCCCCATGCCTGCAAGGCAAGACCCGATATACCTACAGCCTGTGACTTCACACAGCATTTACCAACAGTGACCTGAATGGCTCAGAACCTGTTTGATAGTTGAGTAGAAGGAGGCATTGAATTAGCAGGGAGTAGCAACACCGCCGTAGGGCATATGGGTGAGGTGCTGTGGTTTGTGGATACCCTGAACTTACAGATTCCATCTGATTGCAGACTCAGACATCACTTCTGAGCCCATCACTACTTCCACGTGCTGCAGGACTGGAGGTGAGATGGCAGGAAAACACATGCCACGTGTACCCACAGTCACCCTGACTCTCTCCTTGTCCCCTCACTCCTGACCCCAGCATTGTGGAGCTGCTCCTCGAGTTGCAGCACAGCAGCAGCTCTGGGCAGTACAGAACAGTCCCTCTCTGGGGGCTGCAGACCCACACAGCCCCACTGCAGGCCTGCACCTTGCATCCCTGGCAGAGGACACACTGCCCAGCCCAGGTGACATCTGTGAACTATTCACTCCGCTGCTGAGATGATTAAGGACAGGGTTAGACGGGCTGATCCCCAACATGGAGGAGTAATAGCTCAGAAAAAATGCTTGCTCAGAGCTAATACTTTCTGCAAACTTGGAAATTAGTATTTCCAGGAGATTAGCCAGCTTCTGTCACACGTTAATTCCAGCTTTAAGAAATACCTTAGCTAGGGGCCAAGGAGGGGATGACAAAGATGCCAAAGTACTTATGGAGCTGTCACTGTGCTGCAACCCGATCGGTCAGACACCCCCAGAGCACAAAGCCAGGCTGTCACTGCCAGATCGTGGCATTTGATAAGATGGAAGAGAGTGTTAACAAGATGGTATCACGTTGTCATCCCTCCTGAACCGCTTCACTCTTTGGCAATCAATCATGCTAGGAAGGCTGGCTGACCGTAAAGAAAGGCCCAGTGATGGTCAACACGCGGTGCTGGGCGTTGGGAATAACTCCTGTGCAGTGACCTTTCAGGCCTGACTGCAACGGGGCTTCGCACTGCTGAACACAGAGGTCTCTGACGACCAAACATTTTAGATAAACCAATGCAGGTTCCCATAAAGAGAATGACATCTCGAGGTCCAGCTCTCACCAAAGCGATTCTCAAAGCCTGCAGAACCCGGAGCCAAATCAGCACGGGAAGTCAGACACACAGAGTAAAGCAGATCAAAGAGAGAAGAAAAAGGATGAATATCGCTTTGACGCGTGGATCAGCAGGGAGATGAGCGGGGAGGGTGGGCAGCAGCAGCCCCAACCAGCCCTGGAGATCTTGATGTGAGCAGAGCAGGCACCATCTGAAGGTGGGCAATTCCATGACTGTGGGGAAATGCGCTTTTGGGACTGCAACAGATCTGGGGTATCCCAATTTGATGGAGCTGGTGTCAGCACATGGACTCCCTCTCCAATGGGGTGAAGGCCCTCATATCCTTTCCCTTTTGCCCCAGCACAGAGGGAATTGTGTTGTTCCCAGATCAGGAAGGGGCCCAAATGGCTCTGTGCTGCACCCAGCAGCCACCCCAGGCTGCAGTTACGTGATACCATGGCCTGGCACTGTATGACATGCATTATGGCAGGCCAAATGGGTGCCACCTGAGATGCACAGCTCTGGTTTCTCCTTGGAGAGATCAGATCTATATTTCATCTTAGAGAAATTCAAACCCAAAGGCTTTGGTCCTCTATTAGCTAATGCAAGAACAATAAGGGAAATTTTTTTCTCTGCTTTTTTCATACGGGCTTGGCCTTGGGAATGTTCACATGGCACTGAGGAGGGCAGGAACTGTAACAGCACCGTCTCAGCCATCCTCATAGGGAGCTGTGACTGCTGTCCCACTGCACTGAGACCATTTCCACCAGACACCCAGCACCACACGGGAAAACAAATGGGGTTTTCAGAGCCAGCCTTGCAGTGCGGTGCCCTCTGGGACAATTTCTTAAAAAAAGCAATGATTTTTTTTTTCAAATACAATCTTAGTTCCACACCAGCCACCTGCCACCGGGAATGAATGTTCAACTCACGATGGTTCGATGAAATGGGGATCGAAGCTGTTTATTGACCTCCTAATGACACGTAATTATCCAGCAATAAATGAGCGATACGCTCAGAATCAATACCTGCACTGCAGCCGATGGCTGTGGCAGGATTGGCTCCTGAAATACTAAAGTACACCACAACCCATCCCACTGTGCCCACTGATAGCATCCCAAACTGTCACATCTCCATGGTTCTGGAGTACCTACAGGGATGGTGACCCCTCCACCTTCCTGGGCAACTTGTGCCAGTGCATCTCTGCTCTTTTGGAGAAGAAATTTCCCCTAATATCCAACCCGCACCCCTTCTGGCACTCCCAGCAGTACCAGAGTCCATCACTAGGCAACATGCTTCTTTATTTTAGCCCAGAGAGTCAAAACATTGAAAAGCCAAGGGGAGAGCAAGAAAACCCCAGGAGAGCAGCCCTCTCCCATCCACCGAGTGCAGCCATCCCTCCCCATGCATCAGGACTCCACCACAGGCACATCCAGCACCAGCCCATCCTGCAGGTTAGAGAGAAAAAGCAACAGGCAGAGCTTCATCACTCCACTGCAATGGGTGTGAAGGATGAGGGCTCAGCCACCAAGGGTGCCTGGATCCCCATGCTGCACCTACCTGCATCCTCCTGAGCTCCACATGCCGGTACGGGGTGCCCAGCAGTGGGGGCAGTGGGACCCCTCCTCGCAGTGCTCCTGCAAGTGGTTGGGGGGATATGAGGGGCAGAATGTGGGGACCAGACCCAGGGGACAGCAGGCAGTGCTGGCGTGCTGGGTTGGATACAGCAGCACAAATGAGATCCCATCCCTTGGCACAACTTTCCGTAGGAGTTCAGCAGATGAATGGATACTCTATGGCAGGCTGCTTTAATGACAGTTTGCCATGGGATAACTGCCCCACCAGCAGCTCTTCCAGGATAATCACTCCCTACCCCCAAGGCCAAGGCCAGCCAGCCAATGCCGTTTCCAAAAGCAGATAACAACAGTCTATTGGCAAAGATTAGGACCATTTTCCCTGTGCAGAACGCGAGCCTTTTGCTGTAGCCATAGCATGCTTACTGTTGATGGATGGCACGTAAGCCACATGAATAATGTCTGCCAGGACTCCTCTCAGCGGCAGCACCTGGAACACAGCGTGGTGATGGACGTGGCCCATCTTTCCAAACACCGGCAGCCGCACCTGTCAGACTCCCCTCCATTAATTTCCCCAGTGCGGCCTCAAATCACAGGAAAATTGCACGTCCCCCCCCCCTGCTACCCCGAGATGAATGGGAACATTTGAGAATTTCTAAATTTCAGTGCAAGCTGTCAGAAAGTCTCTCCTTCCCCACACCTGCAGCACTGTGAGCACCCGGTGCCTCCTCATCACCACCCAGCCCCATGCACACAGACAGATCCTGCTCACCATCACCCCCTGTGTGGCTCTGCTGCTGTGATGGGGTTGGAGCAGGATTTGGGCACTCGAGCACCAAGCATACGTGGTGTGGGGTGTGGGCAGCCCAGCTTTATGGCCCAGACCTCCCAGGAATGCACAGAGTGCATCACGAGCAGGGAGAAGGGTCTGAGCATTTGTGGGCAAATGGTTTTGAGAGTTCTTTTATTGTTTACAACATCTTCCTTTGAAACGTTCATCTTCAGCATTCAATTTGACTTTCTTTAGAGTTCCAATACATTTGTTATTAATAATGAAAGAAACGGGGTTGGATTCTGGGGAAGGAATCCTGCACGAGCCCAGCAGCACTCAGACCCACAGAGTAGAGCTGTGCCCACACCCTGCAGGACTCACATTGAACGCACCGATGGAGGAGTTCACCACAGTCACGTGGGACAGGCTGTGGGGACAGGAGCATGGGGTCACTGCCCTGCCCTGCAGCACCCCTCCAACCTCAGCTCACACTCCTCCAAGACCCCCATAGCTGCCAGTACCAACCACTAAAAACCCATGAGGAGAGATGGAAGTGCACCAGCTAGGTGCGAGACATACTGCTGCCCAGCACCCCACTGCCTCTTTGCTGGTGGTGGCACTGGGCAGGCAGACCTGTGCTGTTACCTATGCAGGGTCAGGGAGAACTGCAGCCTCTCTTCTGTGACAGCAAACCGCACACCCAGCTCAGAGTGCTGCAGAGAGAAAAGGGGAGCGGGTCCCCTATGGGATATGTGTGCATGTAAGCAGATCCCCAGAAGCAGCTCCAGCCCCTCACTCACAACTCTTGTTGCCCCTCTGCAGTAGTGACCAAATCCCACTAACATCGCCAAAGGCTTCAGCTCACCACATCCAGGATAAAGAGGGATCCAGGAGCAGAGCCAGGACTGGAAGCCCAGAACTTGGCAGTGCTGAAGAGGTGCACGGTGCTTTTCTCTGGGGTTATTGTCACCAGCGGTGGTTGTGTCTCTTGCATTTCAATCACCACTGGCCGTGATGGAGGCAGCGTGCTGGAGATCTGGGGAAAACAAAGCAAAAGGTGACATATTCCCATTCCTTCCCAGCTCTCTTCCCTGGGGATTGTACTGGTGACTGCTGAGCACCAGGACTATTCACCAAAGTCCATGGTGACCAGGCAGTGTTATTCACACCACTTTTGTTAATAAAACACAAGAAGCACCAAACTGACTTGCACCATCAATAGCCTGAGATGGCCAGAGAGCAGCAGGAATGCATGAAGTCCACCCACCGCAGGAATGAGGGCTCCCAGCATCGTGGTCACCAGCGGGACAAGCCCCAAAACCTGTTGAGGAAGTGTCAGAGGGATGTAAGACATGCAGCTGGGGGGATCAATGTGGGGAGAGGTTGCAGGAGGCAGCAGCCTCATGGTGTTACCCCACCATGCCATTGGTAATGTTCAGGCCAAAGAATGCCTGCATGATGGAGAGCTCGGCACTCAGGAAGCTCGCAGCCAGGATGAGCTGAGTGGCTGCTTCCCTCTTCGGCGGGACGGAAGTGAGAGGTGGCAGCTCTGAGCGCAGGGCAACCTCCTCTCCCTCCTTGCTGTGGAGAGTGGCCTGAAAGGACCCACAGACAGAGCCATGTCAGCAAAGGTCCACTGCCAGGGTCTGTATTTGGGCTGTGCACATTGGACCGAGTGCATCTGACCTTCAGCTCCAGCTGGATGAAAGTTTCTCTCACCACGGGGGGGTTCAGCAGGGCATATTGGAGCATCCCAGCATTCCCAAGAGGGATTGCACCTGCAGGAAGGCAGGGTGGGGCTCAGCAGAACCATGCTGGCAACACTACAGCAGCTCCATGCTGTTCCCTCCCTGCCAAGTGCTGGCGATGCCAAGTGGTGCCATGTGCTCCCAGGCCTGAACTGGGACACACACGTGGCCCCAATGGGGAGTGACCCGAGTCCAACCCAGGTGTGGGGTTGGGATGGACACAAGGGCTTAATGGGTGGGGGGGTGTGGATGGAGAGGTGGACAGGTGGGTGGACACGTGGATAGGTGCCAACTTACGCATCATGTTGGCAAACTTTGCATTCACGAGGTCGAGCACCATGGCCATGGCTGGACACAGCTGGAGGGTGAAAAGAAAGCTGTGAGAGGCATTAGCAGCTCAGAGGGGGGGGAACACAGCTCTGTGGCAGTCAGGCTTGCACAGCTCCTGCCTCACGGCACTGGTACCCTCTGCTCCTAATTACCCAGACAGGCTCACCTTGGCTGAGTTATGCCCAAATCCAGCATCCCCTCACACACCCACCAGCTGATCCACTCACTTCCACCGGAGCAGTGAGCAGCAGCAGCAGAGCAGGAACAGGAGTAAGAGCACACCAAGGAGATGCTGTGCAGCACCGGGCAGCACTCACCAGGCCTTGCAGCACTTTCTGGAGGGTGCTATCCAGGAACTTGCTCATGATCAAGGGCAGCATGCTGGGCAGAGAACACACCATCAGCCAGCAGAGCAGTGAGGCAGTGTGTGCTGACTGCAGACTGAAACACCAGGAAGTCAGGTGCTAAGGACACCCAGCTGGCATGATGTGCAGTGGAAGATATTTCCCTATATAGAAAGCTTTTCTCAGGAATGCCATCTAAACAAGCTAAAAGAGGCCTGAAAGCAGCACAGCACTTCTACAAGGACTTTGGCCAAAAATGGGTGCTGCATGGAGTGATACAGATGGGACCAGCCTGGATTCAACCATAACACATCTGGGGCTTCATAGTGGAAAAAAACAGGGCCTTCAATAAATGAATATTCATAGTGAAAAGAGCTTGAGCTCTGCAGAATCCCTTTCCTGGGCACTGACCCCCCTCACCGGTGGGGCAGGTTGGCCCAGCTGTGGATCAGTGCCACGTGGCAGCGCCTGGTGCTGAGCTGGGGGCAGCCCTGCATGTCCTGCACCATCCGACTGCTGGTGCTCAGGTTGGCAGCCATCGGGATCTCCATTTTTCCTCCTATAAAGCTGCACAGGACAGAGCATCATCAGCACAGAAAAGCCACTTCCCTAGCAGCCAGCAGCCCCCATGTGTTGCCATTCCCCCACCTTTTCCCCATGAGGGTCATCCGGACCGGCACAGTCATAGAGACCCCCACACCAGGTGAGAGCCACAGCGCTACCTCCATGGCACAGAGCTCCATCGCCTTCAGCCTAGGGTAAAAGAGAAGAAAAGCACAGGGAGAGGGGTACTGCTGGACAAGCAACCCTCCCACCCCCCCTAGCTGGAAATAGGAGCCAACAAGCTTTGTTGCCTTGAAGTTATAGTTTCCCCTTTGCAGACACAGCCATGCAGAAAAATCACCGCCTTTAATATCACGCTTGTTAGCGGGCAGTGATTTGTTTCTGCCTCCGGGCTGACACTTCCAAACCTTCTGCTTTTATTTTGTGATTTCCAGATTCAGGCTCCCGGTGAAAGGCTGCTCAGCATCACTCACACGAAGATGCCTTTGATGGGTTTCGTGGTTGCCCTTTTTTCTGTCGCTCCCTCTACCAGCTTCTGAAGAACATCACTCTCATTCAGCACGGTGGAGACCGCTGGAATATTCACACAAGAGGCTCAGAACTGATGGCCCAATTTGGGGGGGAGACAGTGCTGGAGCAGAGAGAACTCATCACCTCCATAGAACAGGGTTGGTAACACATCCTTGCTGCAACAAGCACCCATCCCTTCATCCCTGCATCCCTGCCCCAGCTTACCACGGTTGATGGTTCCAATGTCCATTCTGAAGATGGCCTCAGGGTCCCCAGAACACTGTGATGCTGACAGGTAGCCCCCAAGGAGCAAAATGTACGACAGTATGGTCATGGATGGTACAGCTTGCATCCAGCTCTGGAGGCTGAAGGAACACAAAGAGGCAATCAGCTGGAGGCAGCTCCCGCCAGCCCTTATATACAGAGCCCTGGCTGAGAAAGAGGAGAAAACAACAGATTAAGAAGCTGGGTAATTGCTGTGATGGAAAACTAATCCCTCAGTGATTCTGCCATCTTCCAACACAAATAATTTCACCAGTAACCTTAAGGTCAGGGCAAAGCACCAGAGCTGCAGGTGAAGAGTGGAGCTCCTGAGTATTGCTCAACACTCAGGAAGGGCCCACAGAACTTCACATGTGGCATCTGAAAGAGAAAAACTGATCTCCTTGACCAAGAAGGGTGATGGTGAATTGTGCCTCTGGGGACACAGCAGGGATGTGTCTGTCCCTTGGAATGAGCCACCCACTCCCCACATTGGCAGAACTCCTGCAAGTGCCAGGGGAGGACCTGGGGGCAGTGAGGGGAACCCCAGGCAGGCTGTGGCTGTTCCTGTGCCACCCAGAGCCCGCCCTGCTGGGATCCTGCAGCACCACGGAATTTATTTCTTCTCTTCATCTCCATATAAAACATGTCATGGGGCTTAATCTGTCGTTACCTCCTGCTGTGATATACTCAGTGGCTCTAAGCGCAGTCAGGGAGATTTACATCTCATCTAACAGGATTTATAGATGGCTTCCATCGAGGAGCCCATCACACCAGGGAGACACCTTCGTGCTCAGTCACTGCTAGAAGCTGACATCTCATTAATAAGCCTCCATGGGGACTGCCATGTCCAGAGCAGCTCTTGAGGAGCAGAACACCCACATGTAAGCACCGCAGCACCCTACTGTCCCATCAGTTCAGCCCCACACCCTTGTGCCCTTCTAGATGATGGTAACACCATAAATACATCCCTGGTGCTGCTGGGATTACCGAGGCTGCAATAAGGCTGAGCAGCACCTCCGGCAGTGGCTCTGCTTCCAATCTGGGAGCTGGGACCTTTCTCTGTGCTCTCAGTAGCCCCACAATGGAGGCAAGCTGCCCGAGCACCTGCTGCTCCATATGTCACCCTGTTGGGTCGATGGCCAATGTAATCAGGTCTGTGGGAGACAATAAAAATGGCACAGAAAACAAAGCCCTGCCGCCCAGCGCACCCCATCCAGCCCTCTCCGCCAATCCCTGCCCCCCTCCAGCCCCAGTTAGGCAGGTATATAAAGCCAGCACAAGTCCTTGTTGCAGCCACAGCAAGACACAGACGGACTTGGGAGGATGGGAAAAGCAAACAGAAAAGGTAAAGATGGTTCACACAGTGAGAGCGATGTGAGCGCGTACCTGGGGGGTCTCTGAGCATCGGTGCTGAGCAGAGGTCCTCTTCTGCTAAGGCTGACACAGACATGGTGCATGGTGCTGGGATGCCTGAACTCACTGAGTTGTTCTCTTTATACCCTAAGAGCATCACAACTTTTGGTATATCAGCAATTCCAAAGTGCTTTTCACATCCCCCTCCTGCAGGCAGTGCTGTGCCCCTGCTCTGCACCATGGGTGCCATCCTGGCCCTCATGGACCCTGTGCAGCCCACCAGGGCCCCCGACTGTGGGGGCATCCTCACACCCTTGGGACTGAACTACCGTAAGTATGCAGCCCTCAGCTTGCAATGGGGTGGGAGGGGACCCTCCTGCCAGTCAGTGGGACAGGACATTGATACTGCTGTGCATGAATTGGATTGCTTTCAGCCATCATCTGACAACAGTGGAGTTTAAGAAGAGGGGGAAGTGCGCTTCTCGGGTAGATTTCAGTCCATCCACCCCTGTGCATGGGATCACAGGCTTGGGAGCATTTCATAAGGTGTCTGCTCTGTTTCACAGTTGCTGAAGTCTCAAAGCCACACGCAGAGGTGGCCCTCAGACGGGACCTGATGGCCCGGAGAGCCTCAGACCTGTTCCTTGGCTCCACAGAACCCAGCAGGTGAGTGCCTGGCTCTGCCTCGCCCAGGGCTTTGCTGCTTCACATGGAGGTTTTGTAAAAAAAAAAAAAAAAAATTAATTAATTTAAAAAAGGCAAAAAAACCTCCTAGGAATTGACACTAAAGTTTAAAACTTCTATACAGAAGCAAGCTCCTGGCTCCTCCTTTGGGATCTGATGGCATTGGCCCCGATGCCATCCTCAGGTGCAATGCACCAATCCCGCACACCCTGGGGCAGGAGCAGCACGGGGCTCCTTACACCCACGTTTCCTCGAGCAGGAAGAGAATTACCTCTGTAAAAGTGGTTGACCTGTGGCTGTCGCTCATCCCTGAGGCTGGACTGCGGCTGGGCATCGAAGTGGAGCTGCGCATCACACCCCTGCAGTGAGTCACATCCACCCACAGAGTGGGGCAGTGGGGCAACAGCACGGCTCAGCACCATGGGGCAACCCCAACTCTGCCTCCCCCTGCAGCTCTGTGCCCATGCTGGCGAGGCTCTCCATCCAGGCTGACCTCCACGTGGACGTGGGACCCGATGGCAACCTGCAGCTGCTGACCTCTGCCTGCAGACCCACTGTGCATGCACAGAGCACCAGGGAGGCAGAAAGGTCGGCTCTAAGTTTCCCTGGGCACACGGTTGGGTGAATAGGGAAAAAAGACACTGAGCAAAAAGCATTGCTGTGCAGGAAGGTGGAAGGACCGAGATCGCTGACCTAAAAGGTTACAGAGGTTAACACAAATGCTTTAGCCTCAAGGCAGAAGCTTTGATCCGTTTGCAGCATTGTCCTCACCTCTCTCTTAATAGAGTTTCATTCTCTCAGGAGGGAGCAGATGTTTCCAAGCACTGAGCAGGAACATTTTTAGTGCAAGTAGGGTTCCACACTATAGTCACAGTTTAACAGATGATTGAAAGTAATGATAACGACATCTCTGAACACCTTTTGGGTCCCTTGGCCCAGCTGGTGCTGCCTAACCTCCTCTGCTCTGCTGTTTTCATCCAGCAAGATCTCCAGATCCATCCTGGACAAAGAGGTGAATGTCGATAAGGTAAGAGAATATCTGCACAGATAGGAGGCAGCAGGAGACAAAGTTCTGGAAGGTCTGCAGCAGACGCACCCAGGGAGAGTGAGGCAGCCCCTGCATTCATCTCCCACCTCTCAGGGTTTGTTCTTTATCCTGTAGCTTTGCTTGGATGTCTCCAAGTTGCTCTTTCTTCCAAATGAGCAGCTGATGTCGCTGACAGGTGAGCAGTGCTGCAGGTCCAGGCTCCAGAAATCTGGGAGTGGGGAGGGCGGAACATCATGAGAAATGAATCCTGTTCTCCCCTTCTGAAATCGATTCCTCCGGGAAACGCAGGAGGGTTGCAGGCACAGCCCCCTTCTGCTCCCCTCTGAGTGTTCCTCTGCTCACTCTGCAGCGCTGTTTCTCGTCACCCCCAGCTGCCAGCTC
The DNA here is from genome assembly GCF_019232065.1 of Centrocercus urophasianus. NCBI lineage: Eukaryota > Metazoa > Chordata > Aves > Galliformes > Phasianidae > Centrocercus > Centrocercus urophasianus. Next base: position 261,769 of record NW_024884955.1, read on the forward strand.
CAGTACCTGCCGCTGGCTGCCCCCGTGTTCTCCAAGCAGGGCATTGCCCTGTCCCTGCAGGTAAGGCAGGGCTCTGCAGCACCCACCTCCGTGCTGCACACTGCACCTCCTGCAGCATGCCCTGAGCACCCCCAGCCCTTTTTCCCCTCCCCATGTCTCTGCAGACAACATTCCAGGTGGAGGGGGCAGTTGTCCCTTTGCCGGTCAGCCCCGCCATGCCCTTCAGCATGCCTGAGCTGGCAAGCTCCAGCACTTCCCATCTCATCCTGGTTTTGTCTGAGCACTTCTACACCAGCCTCTACTTCAGCCTCGAGAGGGCCGGAGCCTTCAACATGACCATCCCAGTGAGTAGCAGGCGAGGGAGGAGGAAAGGACACAACAACAGCAATTGCTGTCAGAGCCACACCGCATCACCCCCGGTGCTCTTACCTCAGCTGATAGGCTGCACTTTGCTTCCAGAGCATGTTGACCACTGCCACGCTGGCACAGAAGATCACTCAGGTGCGTGGCTGTGTCCTGCTGCCATGGGGCAATGCCCCACTGCCCTCCCCCCAGCACAGGACAGCCGAGCTGGAAACACATCCCTGCAGGTGGGCTCCCTGTACCATGAGGACCTGCCCATCATGCTGAGCGCCGCGCTCCGAAGCTCTCCTCGGGTGATGCTGGAGGAAGGCCGGGCAGCTCTGAAGCTCTTCCTCACTGTTCACATCGGGGCAGGCTCACCTGATTTCCAGAGCTTCCTGAGCGTGAGCGCGGTGAGTGAGCACTGCAGTGGGCACAACACCCTGTGCCATTGGTCTCCTGCATGAGCAGGGTGTGAGCAGGGCATTGCAGGGGCAGCACACAGACAGCTTCGTTGCATACCAGCATTCTGATCCACAACAACACCATTTGCTCACTCTGACCCTGTTCTCCTCGCAGGACGTGACCGCAGGACTGCAGCTCAGCGTCTCTGGCACACGGATGATGATCTCCACAGCAGTGATAGAGTAACAAACCTGGCTGTGCTCTGCAGCCTTGCAGGGGACACGGCACAGCCGTAGCATAGGATGGGAGAGGCAGAGCAGTCTGAGGAATTCCTTAGCTCTGATAGCTTGTCTTTGCAGATGTAGCTCTAGCCCAAAGGAAGTGGTGAGAGGAAAACAGAAACAGTGCCCGCCGCTGTGCATCACCCCAAGCATCCCATGACTCGCAGCAAATCCTCATTGCAGCCCTAGGGCCAGGCACCCCCAGCTCCATGCTGCTGTGTGCAGGGCAAAGGCAGTGCCACTGCCAGCTGGGAGGTGCCTGGCTGCAGGGAGATGCTGGCCAGGCACTGCCCAGTGTGTGAGCCTGTGCCTGTCACCAAGCACAGGTGCTTCAGGAAAACTGCACAGACACTGGGCCAAAGAGCTGCTGAGCAACAGCCTGGTGCTGCCTTTTGTTTTGCAGGGATGCTGAGCTCAGCCTGGCTGCCTCCAATGTGGGCCTGGTGCCGGTAGGTGCCCCAAGAACCCCCCAGGAAGTGGAACATAGTCAGGCCCCTAACGGCACTGCGCTGAGCCCAGCCATCCTCAGCCAACCTCACACCATAGACACCCCAGCTGGGCCAGCAGCAGGGCAGCGTGTGCTCACAGTGCTCATGGCAGCACACCAGGACCCCACTGCCAGCCCCAGCCTTTTCCCTTCTCCCTTTCGGAGCTGACTCTGCCCCATTTCACCCTGCAGGCTGCACTGCTGGAGGAGCTGTTCCTGGCCCCTGTATGCCAGCAGGTGCCAGCATGGATGGATGGTGAGCAGCAGGCACGTCCTGCAGGCAGCACTGGGCACAGGGCAGTGCTCTGCTGGGAACTTCCCTGTCTGCTTTCCCCATTTCTCCTCCCAGATGTGCTGAGGGAAGGCGTGCAGCTGCCTCACCTTTCCCGCTTCACCTACACCGACGTCAGCGTTGTGATCCACAAGGTAAGGAGCAGCACAGGCAAAGTGCTCCCTGCAACAAGGCGTTTAAGCTGCTCCTGCTATACCTGATTTAAAGAGGACTGACACTTCCCTCCCAGCTCTGAGCTGTATCCTCCCAGCACCACGTTCCCTTGCTTTGCATGGGCATTCCTCACTAAGCACATTAGCACAAGCCAAAAGCATGCTCTGGGAGGAGCAGGGCGTGCTCTGCCCCTGCCTGCTTCCCTCTGTCTATAGGATTACGTCCTGGTCCCATGCAACCTGAAGCTGCAGAGCACCATGGCCTGAACCTGCCGCAATGTTTGGGTGAAAGCAGTGGAAAACCACTCTGCTTTGTGGATTTTCACTGCACAAAACACAAAGAATTTTATTTCTTAAGTAAAACAACACTTCCTCACGTTTAGGATAACATTGCATTAGAGTCTTTCTCCTCTAATCCTGATCTTCGCATTCTTGGTGCATGAGGAGGATGGATTGTAACAATATTCCGTGCTTTAATTAAACATTTCTCCTTAATGTTGCATTCTCCTGTACGGTATCAATTATTTTCCCCCTCAGCATACCAAAAGATGGATGAACTCCATCTCACTGAGTGCCAGCACCAATGCCCAGCCCTTAGATTTCACCGAGGGAGCATCAAAATTCCACTAATTTCTGTGGATGCAAGGCAGCCCCGTGCAGCACAGCATCGCCCCTACCCACCACAGACACCCTGTGGCTATTCCTCCACTTCTAGTGTTACTATGGGAACCAAAAAGCTGGTGAGCTGGGCCAGAAAGAAGAAGAAAAAAAAATCACCCATCATCTGTACAATGATTTCTAATATTAGCCTGAAAGCTGGTCATGTTTCCAACATGCTTCTGGCAAAGCTGTAGCAGAGTGGGTGGGCAGGAGCACCGGTCAGACCCCGTGCCACGGTGCCAGAGGTGTCATTTTTGGACTAGATGATCTGGTAGGTCCTTTCCAACCTTGTGATTCTATGATTGGTGGGAGGACAGGGTCCCCACGTGCTGCCCAGAAGTGCCCACACCACTCGCAGTGCGCTCACCACCCAGCCCATGGAGCTGTGTTAATTACACATCCATCTGCTTTCCCTGTCCACATCATTTCCAGCCTTTGGAGCAGCTGAAAAGCACTTGAAAACCTCATATTTCAGAGAGTCGGGGATAGGAAAGGAAACAAAACAAGCCAGTGTGATTTATTGCAGGGAGGGAAAAAACCTGAAGGTTTCTATGCTCGTCCTGGGGACCTGACTAATGATTTTAATGCCCGAGGTTGGCAATAGCAGGAACTGTTCCTAATAAAAGTTTGCTGGTAGAGCTGCAACCATTATTCTTTGACTAATATATCTTAACCTAGCTTCCCAAGAGGAATAGGCTGCAGTAGGAAAAGCATTCATTAGCTTGGCAGCAAAGGGCCATGGTCACCATGCCCTGAGCCCCTCCTGGCACCGGGTTGGCACTGCCAGACCCACACCACTGAGTTGGGACCATGGGTGCTCAGAGCTCATCCAGCCCCAGGGCACCCTGAGTGACACGGGAGCTGATGCCTGCTGGTTTGGAAATTCAGTTTCATTCTGATTCCTACGTGTGTTTTAGCAAAGGGTAACCCAACAGCAGGAGCCACTGGCAATCCGAGAGTGTTGTTAGAAATTTGGGATGGAAGGGCTCAAACCGAACCCCAACATAGCACTGTCACAGAGGAACAGATCCTCCAGCAGGAGGCACAGGGGGGCATCCCCAAGAACATCACAAACCTCCTTCTGAGCACTAAAAAAGAATGCATGTTTATTACTGAAGCAACCAGTGACAAACGCATCCCGAGCTCCTGCTCAGCACTTTGGACTTTTCTCAGCACGGATGGAGACATCCGCATTGGAGAGCCACATGCAAAATCTCCCTTTTTCATTACACGGACAACAACTTTCCCAAAGACCAAATTCTCAAGGAATTTAACACTTTAGCTGCAGCATCACACGCCACTTCTGCAACCGTGACCTCTAATTCGCCCTAATTTCTCTAAATAAATATTTCTACACAGAGCTGCCTAACTGGTGTTGGCTTATGCAAGCATCTCAGTACCATGTAAGCCAATTTAATTTAAAGTGCCTTAAATATTGCCAAGAATCTTGCAGTACGTTTAGGAAAGGAAAGATGATAATGTTGGTTCCAACGCTCCATCCTGACCGGATCTCCTCCCTCTTTCTTTTCAGAGCTGCCTGCATAGTGCATGGCTCACACGAGGATCAACAACAGTCCCTGCAAAGTAACATGGTCGCATCACTGCCCAGCCTCTCCTTGGCCACCAGTGCACACTGCTGGCTCTCAGTCCCCCTGTCGGCCACCATTGGCCTTCTTGGACACAGGGACACACGGCTGGCTCCTGTTCACCCTGTTGGCACCAGATTGACCCAGGTCCTTTCTCTGCAGAGCTCAGAGCTTGGCATGACTCGGGGCTCTTTGTGTAGCATCGCTCCGAAGGGCTGCAGGATGTTCCAACCCGGTGGTACATTCTGCCCCTGCAGCATGTCCTCAGCAGGACCCACGTGCCAGAAACAACCCCAGCAACCCAACTCACACCAATGCCTACAGGAGGGCAGAGCCACGTCCGACACTCACCAACAAGATCTGGAAGTCCACCCTTATCAGAGGAATTCTGAACACATCAGGCAGGGGTATCCCAACGGCTGCAGCAGCTGCGAGACAGACAGAGCCTCACCCAGTGCAGGCACACAGCCCCCAGTGCTGAGAGCTGGCACAGCTGCAGCCTCAGCTTGGACACAGCAACCCCCCTGCCATATAGAAACCACCCCCTCTCCGCAACAAAAGTGCTCCAAATCAAGGGCTGCCCCAGGCTCCTTACCATTGAGAAGTGGCACGTAGGTCTCCACCAGCAGCTTAATGAGGTGTGGCTTCAGGTTGGCGATCTGAGGCAAAGATGGAACAGCACCATGAGCAGCAGTGCGGCAGCAGCGAGCTCAGCTCAGCACATGGCCTTTTCTTTAATCAAAACTACTTTTCTTTCTGTTTGTATTTGGTGCCTCCTTTGGGAAGAGTTCTAGGGATAACATTTCAGCTGGAGCTCAGTGAGCTCAACCCAAGCAAGGGTGAATAAGCACAAACTTCAGGCTTTGCATTTGCATTATTAGAAAAGGCATAGCAATAATAATAATTAATAATAGTAATAAAAGGCAGCAAAAGCATTGCCACGGTATGCAGAGCTGCAGCTGATAGCTCACACCCCTGTCACCATGCCCCCCACATCCCATGGGAAGGGCCCTCCTGATGGGGGACTTACATCACTGATGCCAATGTCAGATGATTGTAAGATGAGGGAAACTCTGCAGAAAAGAAAAGCCAATGGCACGTCAGTCAGTGGGTCAGCAGCAGGAGCTCAGCCCCCAGCCCAACACCCCCAGCGCTGCGTTACTCAGCCCATGGGCGAGGGACTCCCCCTCCTCTCCTGTGCCCAGGTAGCTTTTCACCTTAGGAGAGGAATCAGCTTCTGTTCAGCTGAGAGCAGAGCTTCTAGAAAAAGCACCCAGCCCAAACATAAGGATCATGAGCTCAGGAGAATCTGCCAAAGTTCCCAATCTGTCACTGCAATCACACAGTTATCTCCATAGCTAAAACCTCTGCTTTATTTCCACTTTGAGTTTCTCTTTTCTGCTTCCTTTGAATCTTGTTATATCTTTGTCTATTGAATTAAAAGCCCTTTGATGCATTTCCATTGTCTGTATCACTGCATATGGGCTGTGCCAATGTTGCTTCTAAATCTAACCCTTTGACAAGGTAAATGGCTTGAATTCCTCAGACCTCACGCTGTAAGAAATGCTTCCCAATCTTTAATCATACCTTGACTGGCACTAACGATAGCATTTTCCTTTGCTCCTTTATCACTCATGTCCAATATCAGGCACTTGGAAGTGCTGCCCAGGATCAAAGTCAAGCTGACACTGGTACAGTTTTTCAGACTGCCTCATCTCTCCTGGTTATAAAGTGGACACAGATTTCCTTCCATGCTCCTAAAACTCTCCCACCACTGTGATGAGTATTACTCCTCCACTTTGTGCCACCATTCAGATGTGGAATTCTCAGATTTGGGAAATCCGGGGGCCACATTTGAAAAATGCCCAGGCAGCAGCTCCAGAGCCAACACTGCCTTAGAGAGGCTTCCAGCAGCCCAGAATGGGGCTGAACTCCCACACTGCGCTCTGCTCCCATTGCTTCCAGCTTGCTCAGGTCATCCCAGTGGGATGCACTGCCCTTCCTGCCATGCTGTGTCACCACACCCCTGCACCATGAGCTTCAGCAGAGCCCCAGGCCAGGCACCACAGGGGGGGACAGGCTACCTGCCCAGGGAGAAGGCCAGCACCAGGCTGCCCCTGGAGATCGACAGGCGGACATTCAGACTGAGGTCCTGCAAGCAGACAGTGAGCAGGTCAGCCCAGGCCACGGCCCCATCCCTTCTGGCAGCCCAGGTACCTCGTGTTCCACTTACTGCCTTCAGGAGCAGCAGGTTGATGATGGAACCATCCGGGCGCTTAATGAACACCTGGAGCAGGACCGACAGCTCAACGGTGGCTTTGTTGGGTTCCAAGAGAAGGATGGGGTTCCCCACAGACTCCACACGGATGCTCAGAGGACTGGCCGCAGGGCAGCTGGTGCACTGCAGGGATGGGGGACGTGAAGGTGGCTGCCTGCACTCAGCCCATGGACACACACAGCCCCACAGCTCTGTGGGGCTCCCCTGAGGTCATGCACACCTTGGACAAGCCCAGATTTATGCAAGTGCAGAGAACAAAACCAGACAGCAGAGAGAAGTAAAAGCACAAGGTTGCAGAGAACCAGAGATGGCTCAGGTGTTTGTCCAGGTGCATTCTGTAGATGGCTTCGGACCCAGCAAGACTTACCCAAAACTTACCCAGTCAAAGTCACTCACCCCAGTGGGATAAAGGGCAGCGATGGAATCTCTCAGCTGGTTGGCTCCAGAGAACTGCAGGGAAAGAAGCGCACAGCCCAGGTGGGCACCCTGCAGGTCCCAGCACCACCCACCCACTTCCCATGTCTGCTCCCAGCTGCTTGAGTCACACTCCTGGGCCAGTCCCAAGCCTCCCCAGTGCAGAGCAGTGCCGCTCACTCATTCAGGTGAGAGCCACCAGCAGCAGGAAGGGCTGCTGATGTGCAACGTAGCACCGTGGCACTCACAGCTTCTGACGAGCAGGGGAAGGTGTGTGGTTGGATCTGGAGCAGCAGGGCCAGCAGGGAGTTGAGGAAGCTCTGGCGTACACCGATGATCAGCAGCCTGTCCAGCAGCGGGGGCAAGGCAGAGGCGTACGAGTCGTGGGGGATGATGCTGCCTCCCATTTGCTGCACTGTGCCCTGTGAGCAAACAGCAACGTGGTCCTGCACTGCACACAGAGCTGTTCCTTCCAGATTTAGTGTGTGAAAGGAGCTGATGGACACCTGTGTGTAACTGAAGCCCCTGATAACAAGCACGCTTTGCCCAAATCCCAGACCACTGCTCCATGTCACCTTAGAGAGCATTGCTCCAACTGCAACGAACCTGTGCTAATGTCACCTATTTGCTAAGAAGACTGACTCTGTCTGTGGGAGCAAAGCCCAATCCTGATGACATCTGCACTAAAGAACGCATGGAGCACTGCTGCCCTGCCAGGTGGAGCACTCAGCCTCCTTTCAGCCCTTACTCCTCACCTGCCAGTTGCTTCTTGCTAGCTCTGTTTATTTAATTTCTCCTGTTTGAAATTCCTGTTTGGTTTTTTTGAGTCTTTTTCCCGTGAGGCAGCAGTAAAAAAATACATCAGTTGGCTTGGTTTAGCAGTCACCCATCACACAGAGTGCACAGCAAAAGCAAAATGCTGCACCACAGGCTCAGGCAGTGCAAAGGGGTGGCAACTGCTCATCCCATGCAGCCTGCAAACAATGTGGGCAGAATGCAGCAAATTTGCCACTAAAGCAAAAGAGAGCACCCAATCACCTGGTGATGGGGTCGGATAGGGGCTGGCACATTTAGCTGGCTGTCAGAACAGCTCATCAGCACAGCCCATCCGTTTGGTTGTGCTGAATGAAGCCTGGTGTGCACAGGGCACTGATATCCAGTGTTCACTTACATCTAAATCCATAATCAGGGACGAACCAGAGGTGAATGGTGGGCCAGCCAGGTGGTAGTGAACCGTCCCCTTCGAGCCGACAGGGATCACCACTGCATGGAGAAAACACTGGTGATGGTCAGGGAACACACAGCTCCTCCCAGCCCCAGGTCCCAGCCAGAGGGAGCAGCACAAACAGAGCACCTGCATTTTGGGGGAGCTCTGTAAAATCGCTGCCACTCAGCATTGGCAAAACATCCCCAAATGAAACTCTGTGGGTTATGAGCTGAGGACGTAGCTCAAAGATAGGAGCTGAAACCCGAGGCCGTGAGATGCTCTCATTCAGAGTTGATCTCTGCCCTTGGAGCTTTTAGGACCCCAAAGCACTGGGGTAGCAGCACTGGACCATGTGCATCCCACCACCCAAACACAGCAAACATCTTCCACTGGGACGTACCATCCAGAGTGCTCAGGAGCTGGATGTTCACTATGTTGAAGACAATATCCATCACTGGACACAGCTGCAATAGAACACAACACAGGGCAGCTCATGTGTGCCCTGCATGGCTCTGGCAGCCCTGATGGCTCTGAGCTGCAGCATGAAGCCATGGGGCAGCAGCCAGCAGGCACTGGGATGGGCTGGGGGTGGTGGAGGTGCCCTGGGCTGCTTGGGGACACCTCAGGCAAAGTGCACCAGCAGCAGCCAGGCTGACCACCTTGCACCCTGCCACTGTGGAAGCAAAGCACAGTCATGCCACAGCTCACTGCAGCCATGCTGTGCGTTCTCCCCTGTATTTCAAAATAGCATTTTGGCTACGGGAAGAAGGCTGATTTCAGACTTACCAAACCAGGCAAAGTTGCTGTCAGGTGGCTGAGCACAATGTCATGCACTGACAGGGACAGCAAACTGGAAAAGAGGGAAGAAAACAAAAGAGAATGTATGAGAGCCAAAAACCAACAACTCCCCATCACTGCAGCAAAGCAGAAGACTTTCACTGTCCACACAGCCCCAGCCCCAGTTGTCCCACGAGCAGAAGGGCTGTGTGCCTCAAGGAGGAAGGATTGGGCTCATGGCTGCAGCACTTGGAGTGTGCAGACACCACTGTGGGCAAGGAAGAGTTTCTCACAGCGTATCCTGAGCTTGGCCATCTCCCGCTGGCATCTAAATCAGTGCTGTACTTAAGGGGAGGTGTTGTTGCTGTGAATTCCATGTTAGTTATGGGAAACAAAATATTTACATGTGGAATAACAAGAGGAGAAATCTGCTGTGAAGCATTCCCTCACTGCTGCTAAATAGATCACTCTGGGTTATATGCTGCCTGCAGGCAGTGCAGAGACATTCAGCTTGAGAATCAATACATTTCTGAACTACTGAGCTCGAACACACAGCAGTGCTGCAATCTGCAGATGGTGTGGACTCGCCATGCAGCACTCTACTTACAGGAGATTCTCCCTGCAGACACATCTGAGGATCCACCATGAAACATCTGGGCATACACATACCCATCCCCTGCAGAGGGGACACTTGCATGGGATCACACAGCCCCACAGTGGTCAGACTGATGGATCAAATGCCCAACGCCCTTCTGCTACAGCAGCCAAAGGGCAAGACTGGAGAACAGAGCAAGGCACACCAGTGGGGCTGCTTTCCTGGCACCCCTCCCCTCCACCTTCAGGTTAGTATGTCTCAGATATCAGTTCACTAGCTAGGTCTAACAGAACTGCATTGGAATTGATGCTAAACCTTGTCATTCAGATCGTCAGCCCTCATCTTCCAGCAGCCAATTTTCCATTGAGAAACCACCACTGGCAGCAGGAAAGGAATCTCTTCCCTGGCTCTGCTGGCACAGGGCTGGCAGCCAGTCCAGATCATGGGATAAAGTACAGGGCATTGGAAAATATCAACCCACGAGCACTTACCCAGAGAGCAGCTTGATCTTTACAGCACCAAGAATGCAGAAGCAGTCATCAGCAATGACCTGGACTGCACCCGACTCGAAACTTGAGCACTTGATGTTTGTGGTAACAGTCACATCCACGGAGATAACAATTACCTCGGAGAGAAGGCCAAGCAAGCTGAAAGAGGCGAATGAGAGGCTGAGAGATGGAATCTGTTCGCTCACCAGAGGCGCTCAGCAAAACCTCCATCATCAGTAATTTGTGGTGAAGGACACAAGCCATTCTCTGCTACACATGGGTTTATTATAGGTGAACCCACGCAGGACTCAAAGCACTGTGCTGTGGGACACATGCAGACCTGACAGCATCTCGGAGCTCTGCACACTCACCAGTTGCCACTGAGATCCAGGCGCACGGTGATGACCAACTGCATCCCAATCCCAGGCAGCAGCTCCATCGACAGCGTGGGCATCCGGGACCTCTCCAGGTGCAGCCTGCAAAAAGCAGCAAACAGCCATCACAAACCTACAGAACACCCCGAGGGCAAAGCACTGCCTGCAATGCCCAGCCCTGCTCACCCCGTGATGATGGTGGGGGAGTTCAGCAGACCCCCGTCACTCATGATGTTCGGCAGCACCAGGCCCTGCAGGTGCTTCTGGAGAAGCCCGTTCTGAATGATGGCATTGGACAGCGCTGCAAAACAGCTCCGTGTGAGCTCCCACCTCTCCCCAAACTCCTGTGTGAGCCATTTCCAACATCCATGTGGTCAAATAGGGGGGGGGTGATGTTTTATAATGCCTAATAACAAAGCTGCCCTCCCTGGGCTCAGCAGGAGCACGGCACAGCTGCAGCCCACTGCTTGCTGCTCGCTTCCAGAGGGCATTAGTTTTGCTTTCCTTTGGTCTGTTTTTGGAACAGAAGCAACAAGAAGTAAGCCAGAGCACCGTGCACATGAAGGCGGCTGCTAAGCTTCACCGTGGCTGTTGGCAAAAAAATTGGCTGCTAGGCAGGGAAATGAAAACAAAGACAAAGAGGAGAGGAAAGGATCCAGAATCCTAAAGTTCTGCATGGCTGTTTGGAGCAGAGCGCCACCCCTGTCCTGGAGACAGAAGGTCTCCCTCCCTGTGAACCCAGCGACGGTTCCTGCAGCCCCGAGGAAGCGTACAGCGATGACAGCAGCCAGGGGTTTTACCACATACTGGCCCCATGGGACCACCACCACTCCCATTACCTTGCTGCGTGGCCTTGGGACTGACGGCACAGGACAGGCCAGATAGAACCCCCTGGGTGGGAGAGAGCAGCCCACAGAAGATGACCATTCCAAAAAGCTTCAGCGGCTTCATCATCCTGCAGCAGGGGAAGCGGTGGCATGAGCAGTGCAAAAGGACAGGGATGGCACTGCAAGACACAGCTCTGCTGTCACCTGCACTGGGAGATGCCGTCTCAGCCCGGCTCTGCACAGCACCCAGCTCCTGCCCGCTCTTCCGGTGCTGCAGCAGCAGTGCCAGCAGCTGCCCTTATATCAAATTTGCCACCACCTGGACACACCTTTTCGCATCCCAGCAGTGGGCACCTCCTGCATCTCCGCCAGCAACACCCAGCTGCCAAGCTGCTGATTTATACAGCACCGCGTCACTGCTGCCTTTCCCAGCAGCAGCTTCCCTTCCCATCCTGGGGCACTCACCTGGGCACTGCTTTTTCCCCTCTCTGCCTTACAAAGGTGTCCAAAATGATGATCTGTGGGATCCCCATGCTGGAAGGAAACCATCTTTCGGGGGAGCTGCAGCACACAGGTCACACCGGGGGCTGATGGGGCTGTGGGGTGGGACGGGACCGGATCTCCTCACCCTGAGGAGCTGTGGGATTAACAGTGCTCATGGATGTTTCAAATGCAGCTTTGGAAAATGATTTTCTTCACCAAAATATAAAAAAAAAAAATTAAAAAAGCAACTTGGAGAAAGCTGATAAGCATTGGCTTTGTTAAGACTGACCTTCAGATGGATTTCTAATGCATCTGTAAAGAACAACAGTGAGAAACACAGCTGTACAGAAATGCACAAAGCCAGCAGCATCAGTGTGACACAGCAGTGCTGCGGGAGCAGATCCCAAAAGAGGGCTGAGGTCGGGCCCTGGCTGGGTGCCGTGGCACTTTCCATTGTGCAGGGCTGGGCAGATCCTATCAGTGCTTTGCTCGGTGCTGTGCAGCAGAGCGAGGCTGCACGCAGCAGAACAAAGCTGAGCTGATAGCATCACTCTCAGGGAGCAGCTGGCAGGGGAACACACGCTGCTGCCCTTAGGGTTGTGTGCTCCCATCGCAGCTTGTGCCCTTTGGGACGGCAGCATCCAAGCTCCAGTGCCTCACACTGCAAGCAGGCAGTGTGCTTTGTGCCCCAGCACGGGTGTTCCTCCTCTCTGCATGGGTTTCTGCTGCTCAGTCCCACCCTTTGCTCCTCTCGCTCACCTGGATCTCAGTCTCCCCTCACAGCAATGCTTCAGGTGTCACAAGAAGGCTGAGCTCAGCTCTGCAGTGACAAGGGAATATATATTAAAATGAAGCATCGCAAGGAACTCAGGAAGAGATCATCACAACACAAAGGCTGGAAAGCAGAAGGGCTGCGGAGAGAAACTGCACTGCACGTGGATGCCCCAAGCAGCCCCGAGGCGCTTCGCAGAGCGGTGTTAAAGCAAACAAATGTACGTTATTCAACGTGATTAAATCTGCCATTTCTTATTCTCCAGAGTTAAGAACCGTAGGAGCTCAGGGAGAACCACACACGTGTCATAAAATAAAAGAGTGAGCAACCTGAATGAAAATATGGAGAATTCTTCTGCCCCAGTTTGAATAACAGCACCGGGGTTTTATGGCTGTGATACGTGCTGGAGGTTTGCAGGCTGCGGGAGCACAACACTGCTTTATTGTTATGTGGTGAATAAAAAGAAAGAGTAACCTCAGCCCATAAAACTCCTTCAAAGGGGAAATAGAAACTCCGTATTAAGAATACATAAACTGAGCACTGTCTCTCGAGAGGAAAAACCTAAACCTGGTGGCACGAATTGTGCCCTCTGATAGCACTGCCCTGAGCAAACACTGCCTGCTGCTTGTGGGGTAGTGAGCAGCTGCTGAGGGCATGAATGGAACTGCTCTGCTCAAATGTCAATGGAAAGTGATTTCTCTGATGTCAACAAAACAAAGGAGCCAGCCAAAGAGAGCTGCGCAAAGGGAGAAAGCACTCGGGTATAGAAATGGAACTGCAAATGAATGGAGTGGGGCTGTTAGAGCAACATCTGGGGAAGAGAAAATACAGAGAACGTACTAATGCAGGCTGCTGCCAGACTGACAGCTCCCAGCCTGGTTCCAGAACAGCCAAAGTGCAGCTGTACCTGCTGTAAGCCCCAGCTTTCTCCTCTCCTGGGGAGCACAGCACGGTGTGTGCAGCAGGGGCTGCGCTGCAGGTCTCCACCACTGTGATGGGCAGCAGCAACGCAGCCCAGGAGCCACCACCAAACATGCAGCAATGTTCTTCAGTGCTTTGCTCATGCTGCCTCATAGCCCTGCATAGCAGAGGGTTATTTCCCCATCCTGTTTATGGGATTGCTCAGATCGCAATGAAGGAATCATCCCAAAACTGGGCTCAGCAGCTCAATTCTAGCAGCAAGATCTGATCAAACAGGACATGGAAACTCCCGGAGATAAGAGCAGAGCCGCAGGCACTGAGCCCTGCAGTCAGGACCAGGCTCCATCCCAGGCCCCACCAAACCCCCAGCCGTGCTCACACCCCTCAGCAGCTCCCAGGGCTGAGCACTCATAGCAGCACTGAGCCTCGGGGAGACCCAGGCTCATGCTGACCTGGGGCACACATTGCTCTCTGCTGGCTGTGCCCACGGGGCTTGCAGCACAGCAAGAACAGACGTCAGAGGCGTCCCTCCTTGCGGCTGTGTCTGATCACTCACCTGTGCAGTTTCCTACATATGGAATTCAGGATGTAGAAACAATCTCAGGAAGGATAAGCAGATAGCACTGAGGGAGAAGATGAGTTCAAGGGACAGCAGTGCTGGGTTTGGGTGCACAGCAGAGCACACAGCACAAACGCTACAAGGATAAACAACAAATCAGCATCACCAGGAATTCTATAGACAGGAAACCATCTTTTCCCAGCTTAGTGAAGTACAATGAATGTTATCAAACCAAAGGGTACAGACCTTGTTACCAAGTGCTGCACATGGACACAGGCAGAGCAGTCCTGCATTCAGACCCAGTGCTGTGTGTTACACAAGCAGCATTCGCTGCCTTTCCCCCATCACTTCCAGTCACCCACACTGTGAACTCTGTGGACACTTCAATTCCTCCTCACTCTTCATTCTTCCAATTTGTTGGTGTTTTCTTTGTTTTGTTTCTCTGCTTTCCTTCCAGCCTGGAAAATAGATTTCTGTCCATTGCATTGTCTCAGGAAGCATCGGCACCGCAGTGCCAACAGAGACCTCTTAAATAAAGACAGCTATTTCCATTTGACTGAAAGAGAGCAGCACAGATACCAAGTCATGTTTCTGTCTTGCCTCAGGTTCGGGGAAGCTTCATTTACAGAAGCAAACACGATATTGAGTGAATTTGTCCTCGATGTTCTCTATCAATCCCAAGGAAGAATTAGCAGCAGCCTTATATTACACACATATGTCTTCTGTAAGCAAAGATTTCAGCCTTCCATCTCGCTCAGCTTTTAATGAAGACAGGACACAGCATCTCTGGACACATCCTCAGCACAGCATACAGAATTAGCACCATGCTTTGTGCAGACATCCCTCTGGGGGTAATTCACAGCCCTGCCACTAGTCGTGATATAAATAAATGCCCATTTCTAAGGGAGCCCCAGTGCTCACCACACAAAGTGCCGAGGCGGGATTTGAACCGGCGGCCGGCGGGCAGCACAGCGGGCGCATCCCTCCAGCCCTATGGGGTTGTACCAGGCCTGGTGTTGCTCGATGGGGCAGGCAGTGAACTCAAAAGCTATTCTGCAGCCTGGCGCCATCAGGCACAGTCCTGCTTACCCCGTCAGAGCCAGCACCAAACAGGAATGGGCTGGGAATGCCGTGCAGAAAATTATTTTGCAGTCACTGGCAGGAGAGCATTCCTAAACCAACTCACAGTGGGGCCGGATTGATTCCTGTGCACAAAAACGCAATATAGACAAAAAAGGAGATCGTTTAATTCCCTCTTAACTGTGAAAAGCAATTTGGTGCAGTGTGTGACACATTGCAGAGCACCGAGCATCACCCTGGAAAACAAATATAGCACACGGGAGCCAACCACACACCCGGCCCTGGTATGTCACACTGCTGAGAGAAGTTAAAATAAAACTGAAAAAAATAATAAAACCAAATTGGTTCGAGGCCAATTTCACTCCCTCACTCGCACAGCAGCAGCAAGGCGTGGGGAATGCCAGAGCAGCACGGTCTGATCCTACAGCAGCAGCCACCAGCAGTCCTGCTGCATCCCAGCACCTGCCCTGAACCCAGCAGCATCCCAGCACGGGGCATCACTCAGCTGCACGGTGGCGAAAGGTCCTCAAGCAGCCATTCACAGCCTCCACAACAAAGTACAGGGTCCTTCATGGCACCACAGGTCCCTCAGGGCGATTTCCTCTCCTGCCTGCAGATGCTCAGACCATAAGTAATCAGCGCACAGTTTTGCCGCTGCTGCTGTTTTATTGCCCGAGGCGCCCACTCGCTGCTCTGCCTGTGAGATAAGGGCAGGCAGGCGGGCTTCAGAGGGTTGGGGCACTTTGAGCGGCATCTCCTCAACATCAAAGTCCCGGCTGGATTTTTTTTAGTGAGACTTTAGAACCCAAGCGAAGGATTTTTTCATGTGCTTCACATTGAGTGGCATCAAAGCAGCCGCCGTCCGCAGGGAGCTGCTGTGCGACACAGAGACCAGCAGCACCAGCACAGCACCGAACTGAGCAGCCCCACCAGCAGCACTGTGTGTGGGAGGGGAGAGCTCGGGAGGCTTACTTGGAGCAGTCTGAATCCAAAACCCAACTCCTCATTTGCTGCAGCGTTACTGAAGCAGAAACACAGCCCTGAGATTCTCTGAGTCGGCGTGGCGCAGCTCAGAAGAAATACTCTCATTGAATGCTGGCACTTTGCAGCCCTCACACATTGCACCAGGGTCAGCTCTAACAGTTCGAGAGCTCCTCTCCCTGGGCTCCGCTCGTGCTGCAAACACTTCTTTCTTTTCCAGCAGAAATGGAAGGCTATTGCAGGGAGCACGCTTAATGTGACCGCAGCCACCAACAGCACTGCACTGGACGCAGAGCATCAGGCTCAGGATCTGATAAGAACAGGGATTGTAATTTGTTTCCTCCCACTGCTCATCCCAGTGCCCACAAGGGGCTTGGGCACCGAAGGACCCCACACAACACAGCAGCACGGCAGCTCCGCCCTCCCACAGCGTGGTAACGCCTTCAAACCCACCCAGCTCTCACTTTTTTCAGCCCAACCACTGTGCAAGGAGTAGACAGGACATTTTGAAGTCACATTTTCTAAGGAAAAAAGCAGAGCCCTGATCAGATGTTGGCTCCTTGTTCAGGAAACAGTGCAGCTTTCCCCATTGCTTTCCCTCCCCTTTAGGCTGAAGGGACAGCACTGTGTCAGACCAGCAGCACCACGGCCCGCTGCTGAACATGGTGCCAATGACATTTCTGCGAGGCACTGAGCCTAGTGTCAAACATTTAGGACAGATTTCCTAAGCTGTTTTGCTTGGGTGAAAGCAGCTGTAAGCCAGGAGCTGGGCAGAAGCAGGATTCCTGCCTGGCACACAGCTGAAAACCACACGAGGATGAACCAAACCCAGCAGCCATCCTGGTCACCATCAGCTGCACTCAGCCCCTCATTCAGTGCCGAGCTGCTGTGGGATTTGTGACAGAACTGCCTGGAATTGTCAAGGCTTCCATCAGTAACAAAGCAGGGAACTCCCCCTGTATGACAGCACAAACTGCAGTTATTCCTTCCACAAAGCTTTGATTCCTAAAACCTCCCTTCCATCCCTGCCTGATGTCACAACACCCATCTCCTTCTCACAGGGGAATTGTGCTGTGCTATTACAAGCAGCCCTGAGGTGAATTAACAGCAGCCTGTAACGACGTTCCACTGCAGCAACTTTATACCCACCAAACTGAGGAACTGAGCAGTGTTTTATATCTGATGCATTTTGGCTCGGCGGAGAGCGGCAGCTGCTCCCTGTATGATTTATGGATGTATTCTATACAGCCAAAGCCAGGAACAAAATCCCCTGTTCGTGGCAACCCCATATAGAGATGGGGAGAGAAATTCACATTCTGGACGATGGCAGCAGTGGGCACAAACCATTTGATTGGCTTTTTTTTTTTTCCCCTCCCCATATCCACGATGGAGATGCAAGAAGCTGTATAACAAACCCTATAAATATTGATGCTCAACAGCTGGCAGCGATGATAGGAGGCACACAGCAGCCTTTGTTACACAAATGCAGAAGCAAATCAGTTCAGCCCTAAGCCAAGGGAACCTCAGGGGTTCCAAGACCCCCATACACCGTTATGGGGAGGCGAGGGGCAATGCTCTGCTCTGGATGGGGCCATCCCACCCCAGTGCCCCCCAGCACAGCGGAGGGGAGCGGGCAGATAAGCAGAGGCAGAAGTAAAGCACTGGGAAAGAAATCACATCAGCAGAACACCTCCAGCAAACAGGATTGCAGCATAAGCGGCTCAAGCAGGGATTTGGGGGCGGGAGGAAATGTGTTTTCACATGGATGGTTCAAATATGGGAAATGCTGCCAAAGGGCATCTCCAAAGCCAAGGCATTAATTAGGTTCCAAAGCAGGCTGAGCATTCCCAGGGGCACACAGGGAGCAGATTCTATTGCCTGCTGACACAAACACGCTACCTGTGAATTTTCAAACAGAACAGATAGAGCTGCAACCAGACCTTCAACTCAAAGGAAACTTTGCTTCTGCCTCTTCCCCAGACCTTCATAAGCTCTCTCTCTTTCCAGCAAGAAACACCCCTCACTTCCCCATCGCAACTCATTCACGTCACCACTTTTTGGTGGTGCCCACATGGATGAACAGCTGCTTCCAAGGACGAAGCACAGGAGAGTAAAAAAAACCCACCGCAGACCCCAACCAGCTGCACCCGCTCCTGTGGCTCCCACATCCCACTGGCTTCGGGTTTTCATTGCTCTCTTTTTGTAGGTGGTTGAATTTAAAAATAAAAAAAAAAAAATCAAGGTTAAAATCAGCTTTGTTACCTGTGTACACAAACCACGTTCTTCAGCAGGGCTGCTCCAAAAGTAATGCCTCCTATCTTAAGCTGTCGGCCCACAGAGGCAGCTGGCAGCAGAGGTTGGTGCTATGGCAGCAGAGGTTGAACCTTTCCACCAACATCAACATGCTGCTGTTTTCTTGTCGTGTGATGGATGGCAGCAGAGGGGCAGTCTGACAGAACGCTCTCTGACACGGTAGTGAGGATGCAGCAAAGGTGTGATATGAAATCCCTCCATGCAGAAAAAATGACCCCCATTGCCATTCGTTGACACCTGGAAAAAGCTGATGGAGACCAAAGAGTGGCGGTGAGCAAAGTGAGGTGGGGAGGTGGTGCAGTTCAGCAGTGGGTCAGCTCTGCTGGTGCAGAGTTTGATGGGA
Source organism: Centrocercus urophasianus (assembly GCF_019232065.1). Taxonomy (NCBI): domain Eukaryota; kingdom Metazoa; phylum Chordata; class Aves; order Galliformes; family Phasianidae; genus Centrocercus; species Centrocercus urophasianus. Next base: position 280,386 of record NW_024884955.1, read on the forward strand.
GCAGAATGCAGATTGCCTGCAAAAATGCACAGCTAATAGCGTGGCAATGTTCAGTGAATCACAGAATCACAGAATCACCCGGGGTTGGAAGGGACCTCAAGGATCATGTAGTTCCAACCCCCCTGCCTAGCAGGGCCACCAAACACACACATTCAGATCAGGTTGCCCAGGACCCCGTCCAACCTGGCCTTGAACACGTCCAAGGACGGGGCATCCACAACCTCCCTGGGCAGCCCGTTCCAGGGCCTAACCACTCTCCTTGTAAAAAACTTTCCCCTAACATCCAACCTAAATCTTCCCTCCCTCAACTTCGATCCATTTCCCCTAGTCCTGCTGTTGTCAGCCCTTTTGAAGAGTTTACTCCCCTCGTGGGTGTAGGTTCCCTTCAGGTATTGATAGGCTGCACTGAGGTCACCCCGCAGCCTTCTCTTCTCCAGGCTGAACAAGCCCAACTCCCTCAGCCTGTCCTCATAGGGGAGCTGCTCCAGCCCCCTGATCATCTTAGTCGCCCTCCTCTGGACCCTTTCCAAAATCTCAATGTCTTTCTTGTACTGAGGGCTCCACACCTGGACACAGTACTCCAGATGGGGCCTCACAAGAGCCAAGTAGAGAGGGACAATCACCTCCCTGTCCCTGCTGACCACCCCTCTCCTGATGGAGCCCAGGATCCCATTTGCCTTTCGAGCTGCCAGAGCGCAC
>NW_024884955.1:676946-686072 GCF_019232065.1 Centrocercus urophasianus
CACATGGAGTGGGGCCAGATCTCCATATTGGCACACAAAAAACCCACTTGGGTAGTGGCACAGGTGGCAGTGCCATTGTCATCATGGTCCCAGAGCCCTCCAGGGAAGCAAGAGAGGGAGCACAGGACTGGGGGAGCAGTGAGGAGATGCAGGCAGAGGGGGCCCTGCAGCCCTACAGACCCGCAGCTCTACAGCTCAGGGGTAAAGGATGCACTGCAGTGGTGCCACGCAGCTGCCCCTGAGCTGCCCCCTCCTGCTCTTCGTGCCAGGGCACAGGGACTCAGGCAGCAGCACTTTGTGGCCAGGAGGCTGCGTGTGCAGGGAGCCCGCTAACGAAGCACCTTGGATCCATTAAGTTGTTATGGTCTCTGTTACATATTTACCAAACGCTGACAACATTTGTGTTCCTGGCTGCAGCCAGAGCGGCTTCCCAGGAGACGTGGGGATTTACGAGTGCCTTTCCCTTCCCTAGTTCTTTGGGATGATTTTCTTTGCCGCCCTCCCTCCATCTCCTGGTGGGCATGGAAGGTGGGGAGCCGATACCAGGACAGGATGGGATGTGATGAGTCGATATTATGATGCCCACCTTTAAAAACAGCTCTGTCTGCGCATCGGAATGGGATTCCATAACACTGGGAATGGGGAAATCAGGGGCAGCTCCTGGGTACCCCTCCCCAGGTGCTGTAGATGCAGATGGGGTTGCACTGGAGGAGGGACCCCACCTGGATGCATGGAGCTGTGCTCAGAAACATGGATGCTCCCTTGCACCCCCCGTAGTGCCGGCTCACACTGCCAGCTTTTGGGGCTGTCCCCACACCGAGTGCATCGGCAGCAGCCTTGCCACCCCTATGGACACATCTTACAACCACGTACAACGCAGGGAAAACTGTCCATTTGTAATCCAAGGCCTCCGAAAAGCCCTGCTCTCACAATATCCCATCCTCATCCCGGCACAAATTGAGCACCTCGTGTCACAGCCCCGAGGTGGCACTGCCCAGCAGAGGGGACACATCTCAGGACACTCTGCTCTGCGCCCTGGATCTGCCTGCTCAGGGAAAGGATGGGGCAGGGGATGGTGGTGTCTCCGAGCATCCTTCCAGGATGTTTTGCTCCTCTTGCATCTCCTGCATCGAGCTGAGAGCAGAAACACTGGCAAACCCGATTCCCTGCCCGCACCGCACCCACCCTACCTTGCTTTTTCCATCGGTTCTGCGAGAGCATTTCCATGGAGCTGATGAATAACAGCAACATGAATATTATCCACTGCATCTGGGCAGGAGGAGTGGAGGGCAGGGAGGAACTCAGACCATCCGAGCGGAGCTCACAGCATCGCCCCGGGCACGGCACAGCGCTACGGGGGCATGGGGCGGTCAGCGCAGGGCAGCGCCAGTGGGCTCTGCCTTTAAGACCACCGGCAGCCCCTCGCTTTTCCCCTCCGGAGAAATGGGGAGAAGGGAAAATAATCCCCGGAGACACCGGCAGGAGTGGGGACGGTCGCGCTGCGGAGCCCCGGCCCGGATCCGAGCGTCCCGCCGTCCCGCCGCCGTCCGTCTGTCCCGCTGCCATCCCGGCCCGGCGGGGGCACGGCGAAGCCCCCGGCTCTGGGGGGCGGGGACAGCAGGGTGGCTCCGCCCCGGGACGGCCTCGATCCAGTCCCGGTCGGGGGCGAGGGCGCGGGGTCCTGCGGCTGCATCGGGTGTGCCGTGCCGAGCCGTGCCACGCCGGGCCGAGCCGTGCCATGCCGGGCCGTGCCAAGCCATGCCGAGGCCTGCCATGCCGAGCCAAGCAGCGCTGCGCCTTGCCAAGGCGAGTCAAGCCGAGCTGAGCTGGACCGATCTGAGCTGAGTGGAGGCATGCTGAGCTGAGCTGAGCTGAGCTGAACTGAACTGCACTGCACTGCGATTTTCTGAGCAGAGCCAAGCTCGTGTTGAGCTGAGCTGGGAGCAGAGGAGTGGAACTGGGTTTTGCTAAGCTGAGCTGTGCTGAGCTGAAGTGAGCTGAGCTGGGCAGAACTGAGCCAAACCAGGCCAACCTAGCTGAGCCAAGCTGAGCTGCAGCTCCCAGCACCTGGCTCCCAAGCAGCTGCCTGCACCCCTCACCCTGTGTACGACCCAGGGGCTTCAGCACACTCAGGGGGAGCCCTGGGCCCACACTGAGCATCAGCAAGGGCAAGGCTTGTGTGCGGGATGCTCTGATCTATGTGGGATGCTTGGCAGTAGTTTCCCACCACAGGTACAAGACCTGCAGGCCAGAACCCTGAGTGCAGGCTGCCTCTTACCCAAAGAATGGGCTTGGGATGTTCTGGGCCTGCTTTACCTTGGGAGGGCACAGGTCGGGCTGGGGGACCGCTGAGCACCTGCAGACTCACTGCAGGAGAAAGCACTGCGGTGGATGCATCCATCAGTGTCACCCCATTCTGGGCAGACCTGGGGACAATTGGGGGAGAGGGAGAGAGGGAGGGAGGCGGCACTGCCCCCACTGCATGTCGGGGTTGCTGTCCTCACTGCCTCCATTCCCCACTTGGATTTCTCCCTCTCGCTCCCCCAGCCCTCCCCAGGTCTCTCTGCCTCCCCCATCCCACACATGAGCGTTTCATTCCCAAGGAGCTACGATTCAAAAAACAAAGGAACTGCTTCAGACCCCTTTGGAAACCAGGAGTAACCATGGTTGGGATTGCTTTCGTTTTTTTTTTCTCATGCCATTGTGACATAAATTGAAAAGTTACCCATAAAACACAGGTTTTCAGCATCTGGCGCAGCACTGCTTTCCACAAACAAGGCCTGCAGGAACAGGGCACAGCCATGTCCTGTTCCCTTGTTGTGGATCCGTGGGGGCTGGCAGGGCCCTGTGTGTGCATAGCAGTGTGTGGCAGAGCAGTGTGGGATCAGGAGGGTCTGTGTTTGTCCATGAAAATGCATTTGACATATTAAAGTCCCCCACCAGCAGCCTGCCCCTACCTCACTCTCCCCAGCCCTTTGTCCCTTATAAATGGAGCTGCTGCTGCTCCAGGAGCAGCGGATGCTGCTGGCTGCAACTTCGCCACCCTGCTCCAGTTATTGCTGCCCCGATCCCAGCATCACCGCTCCCAGCATCACCACCCTGCTCCTGGCACCACGCTGCATCTGAGGCCAACCCCCGTGCCAACACGCGCTCGTTGGGTGGCTCTTGTTAGCACTGTGTCCCTGGGGCCAACACACAGCAGGTCTCCCAGCTCATCCCTCAAGCTGTACAATGCCCATGGAGGCTTTGCCAATGACAGTGATGACACCATTCCCATTCGCTGTGCCATTTGCTGCTAACGAGCCCGATGGGTGATGAGTGCTTGCACAGGAGCGGATCAATCCCGTTCACTTCCCTTAACGTGGTCATTTATGACTACTCCTCCTAAAATTGCAGTGGGAAGGGATGATTTGCCGTCCGCTCATTAATCAGGCGCCTGTTACCTCTTTGTTCTCGGCGGCGTTTCGGGGCGAGGTGCCCTGCTGGGGCCACGGCCAGGGGCTGTGCTGACTCACGGACGGCACCGGAGCGCGCAGAGCGGAGCCCGCGGGAGCCCTGGCAGCTCCCCGCTCCCTCCCGCAGCTCCACACCGTGCCAGCATTGGGGGGAATGTAATGTTCCTCTTCTGTCTTCCAAAGCACCGGAGAGAAAACGTCCAGAGAGATAATTCAGAAAGTTTGTTTGACACTTGAATGTGCTTTCATCTCTGGGAAATGTTGGGGGCCTTCCAAGGCTGCACCGCCCAGGGGCACCACGCTGCGATGGGTGATTTGGGGATGGGTCCAGAGGGGACCTGCAGGGATGGAGGGATGCGGTGGGATGGAGGGGGCCCACTGGGATGGAGGGGGCCCAGTGCTCCCTGTGGGTGAGGCACTGATTCCTCCCAGGTCTGAGCCCTGCGTGCCGTGCTGGCAGGGAGGGGCGGCTTTCCGAAGGCATCGTGCATCCAAAGCGATGAATATGGGTTTGATCAGGGGAGGATTTCGACGGATGGTAGTGGATAAGGAAGAAAAATATTTGGCATTCTTCTCCCATCATAACAAGCCCAGATGCTTGGACGGTGGCAGCCCACTTCCCACAGGAATGGAAATTCACAGCCGCTCCCCACGCCAGCTCTGCAGAGGCCCTTTCCCCGGCGTTTACGAAGTGACGGCCCCACCTCATACCAGGCGGGGCATCCTGCATCCTCCATCCACATCCCCTGCATTGCTGGTGTAATCCCATAGCACAGCCTCATCCCACGGCACAGCCACGTCCTGCGTTCATCCCATGGCACAGCTATGTCCTGCATGCTGCTGGCCTTGTCCATGGCCACATCCTGCACTCTGCCAGCCTCATCCCAGCCTCCTCCTGGCCTCCTCCTGGCCTCTCCCATGTGCCCCATAGCCCCGTGCTGGGGAGGATGAGCTCTGTGGCCCGTGGGCAATGCACTGGAAGCATTGAGCTGCAGGTTAATCATCCTTGCACCAGCTGAGAGCGTGGAGCATCCTACAGCATCCTTACGGCAAGCTGTTCTCCACCTCCTCCTGCCATGCCCTGGTCTGTGCCAGCTCCCCTTTGTGCCTCCTAGGGGTTCCTCTGAGGATACAGAGCTGCTGGGCATGGAGCACGGAGGCAGCTGTACCAGGGAAGGTTGGCTTCACCCCATCCCCTGCCCTGCCAGCATTGCACCTCCTCCAGCCCTGTCCTGGCTGCTGTGGCAGCTGTGCAGCGGTGGAGCCAAAACAGAAGCACACGCAGAGATGGAATTGGTCTGGAGAAGTGATGAAGGCAGAAAGGGCAGTGGGAGAAGGCAAATAGAGGAGGAAAGTGAAGGAGAGTGAAGAAGTGAGAGGGGAAGTTCGGTGCTGGAACCAAACTCCTCACCCATGCCAGCAGAACAGGTTTCCAAGTGTTTATTTTATCTCCTTTAGCTTAGCCCCTTAGAGGCAGAATATATTGAATGGCTTGACTTTATATAATGGAAATAATTGAAACAATACTCCTGGTTCCCCGCCACAGTTTGTCGTGACGTGAGCCAAGGGTGACAGCCTCTAGGTGGTGGGGACAGCTGCCCTCGGCACTTGTTGGCTGGTGATTGTTGACACATGTCAGCATTGCTTCCAGTTTCCGTACAGCTGTCAGAATGGGAACAATGTGATGGCAGCTGGCAAGGGCCGGGCCGGGGCTGGGCATCACCTGCAGCACTGGGGTTCTGCAGGGAGAGGGGAATTTGGGGCAGCACTGTGGGTGTGGGGATGGGGATGCAGGAGGGATGCGCTGGTTGTGAGTGCAGCGTCAGCCGTAGAAAGATAGAGGGAGAGGGATGTGGAGGTTGAGAGCTGGTGGAGGTTGTGTTATTTCCTTAGGAATGGGAGAGCAGAGAGCTCTCTGGTGCCCAGCATCTCTGCAATAGGTCTGTGCCAAGGGGCCTTCCCATGAGTGCTACTCAACTGCTGTGCTCTCTGCTTGGAAGCCAGGAAGTCACAGAGCTGGTTGGACCAAACAGGAGTAAATGCAATGTTGAGAAGTGCCCCTTGTCCAACTCCACCACGTTTCACTCCATGTTTGCTGAAGATTTGCAGGAAAGGGTGGTACAGAGCTTAAAAGAAAAATGAAAGCCCGGGGGAGAGCTTCGGGGAACTGCAGCACTGTACAGGAATTGGACAGAGAGCTCTTCCTGCCTTCAGGGCATTCCCCTGGCTGTGCTGCACTGTGGTTTGGGAAAGATTCCCCTGAGATAAAGCAGGGAAATGAGCTGCAGGGTGATGGATGGATTTGCAGAGCTGGGGCAGCTCCCACAGAGGGGTCTGGCTGTGGGGAAACCCAGGGACACGGTGCAGGGCTGTGCCAGGCTGAGGACACCAAAGCATCACTGCAGGCAGTTTTGCTGCTGCAGTTCCCCCAGAGTGAGGCATCCACAACCTCTCTGCTGCTGAGCCACACCATGGAGCATTCCCTTATCTGCTGGGCAGGCTGTAGGCAGCCCCTGGCTCTCCCTGCAGTGCAAATTGTATACGTGTTAATGAAAGGGAGCAAAGCAGCGGTACGTTAGCAGCTGGCCCTCTTCTGTTCACTGAAGAATCATTTATGCCAAATTCCAATTGAATTTCTCTTAATATTTCTGCTATTTAAGGAAAGTATTGGGAAAGACAGATGGAAGCATCGGTCAGATGCATGTCCCAGCTCCATGTGATTCAGCACTCAGAAGTCCTCTCCTTTTTCAAATAATTGCAGTGTGACTACGTCGCTCCCTCTCACCCGTCATTCCCAAGAGGGTCAACCCTCTGACTGCAGCCGATGACTCTCACCAGGAGGAATTCAGCAGAAGACAAAGGCTCTGGGCAGGAGCTCCTGGGTGGTGGCATTTCCCTGGCAGCCTCAGTGCCCAGAGGGATGTGGCTGCAGCTGCGGCGTTCGTGGTCCCCCCTTGCCTCCGCTCGCCCTCACCGTCCCGGTCATGTGCTGGTGGCCAAGGGCTTGGCACAGAGCTGGGGATGGTGGTTCTGCTCCTTGGGTGGCCAAGGAGAAAGCAAAACCCCAGCGGGGCTGAGAGAACAGTGCCAGTGATGGCATTGCCCGGGTGCCACCCTGCCCATGCACAGCCCCAGTGGATGCCACACAGCTATGTTAGCTGCAAAGCCTCTCGCTTGCAGCCTGCCTGGGGATAGGATCCAATTTGTACCGTGACCAAATCGCATGGCTCCCTGCTTCCTTTCCTCCTCCCCGCCCTGGCTGGTGCTGAAAGGATTTGCTCATGGTTTTGGGCAGCAAGTTAGAAGGAAATAGCGTGTCTTGAGGGCCCTCTGGGCGTCAGCCCTTTGCTTGGATGTGGGTGAGCACATGGCTGAGTGCCTTCAGGCACAGACACGCAGCTCTGTGATGGGTTGGTGCCACTGGAGCCTCCCCTCCTGCTCTGGGTCAGGCTCAATGTCACGCAGCTGAGCGAAGAAACAGCCATGCACCTGCTCCTTGGCCACCTCGAAGTCCTGTCTGTCCTTGTCCTCCCTCCTTGCTCCAGGGGCCAAGTGCCACCAAGCCACCTTGCATGGCCCCAGGCAGTGGGAGTCCCCAGCTCCATCTGTGGGAATGAGGGCTGTGGGTTCCCAGAGGGATGTGGGAGCTCCTCTTCCCCCCATCCCTGGGCACAGCCACATCCCAGGGTCAGTCCTGGCTCCGCTCCCCATTGCCCCAGGGCTTGGGGACATGAGCGTGTTACCCCCGAGGTGCCCGGCAGTGCAGTGCGGCCGTGAGTCACAGTGACCCATAAAGAGTTTTCTCAGAATTAATACCAGCAGGGACACAAGCTTTAATATTTCAGAAGTGAAAATAGAGTGATAATTATATTTTGTCGATGTTCAGGAAAATTGCTACCACCTGGCAGGCGGCAGCCGGCCCTGCTCAGGGCTGACGTCAGGGACGCCACCAAGCAGCAGGAATTTGGGGCAGAAAGAAAAAAAAAAGAAAGAACCAACCAAGCAAAAAAAAAAAAAATAAAAAGGAAAGTGCAGAAATTGTGAAGGGAAAGCTTTTGTTCTATGGGAACCCCAAGCTGTGGGAGCAGCCCCATAACATTGCATAGAGACAATGGATTCAGCCAAGCTTCCCCAGGTGCTGCAGAGCATCTCGGTTTTTTTTTGGGGGAGGAAATAATCCACCACTCGTCACCATCCCAGAAAAGGGGTCAGTCTTGCTGAAACATCCTCAGCATTGGGGCATCCCATTTCCCCTGCAAATGTGGGGGACAAGAAAGGCAGCGGGTCGGCAGCGTCTGTTTGCCATTAGGAACGAGGTTTCAATAAGGCACAGAATGCCAGCGATGTGCTCCTCACCGGTCGCCTCCTTCATCGCAGGGAGAGCCATGGAGAAAAACACTTCTCACTCTTTTTCCCCCCCCCCCCCTTTATATCCTGTTTATGCTGCTAACAAATTCAATTTTCAGGAGCTGGAATCACAACAAAGCCAGCGTTAACGCAGCTGAGTCGCTCCAAGCACTGCTCTTTGCGGGCAGCTCCTCTCCCCGAGCGCACAGAGGACGTACTGCTCCTTCATCATCCTCCAAAATGCTGAAATGTGGGAGGAAAGGGCTGGGGAGTGCGAGTGCTGAAATGGATGGTGGTGGCATGGGAACGTGGCTGTCCCTGTGTTTGCTGCATGAGTCGCAGCAGGGATGCGGTGGCACGGCCCCGTTGCCCGCAGCCACGGTGGGAGCAGAGCTGCTCTACGAGCTCCAGCTTATGGAAAGAATTCTCCACGTGGGAATGTGAGCAAAAAAGATTAAAGGAAGGAAAAATGGATGCCAGAAAAAGTGCATTTCCAAATATCTCCCCTCCGCTGCCTGCCACGCACTCATGCTGGGCGCTCCTGGTGCGCCGTCTGTCCCACACGCAGCATTTCAGGGATTTACTGCTCCCCACCCATGGGGAGCTCAGCTCCATGGGCACAGTGGCACGGAGGGACAGTGCCACCCGGTGCCCTCACCTCTGCCTGGCTCCCAGCAGGGTCTGTCCGACACCATAGTATTGCAGTGGGAGAGTGATGTACGGCTCGGCCTCCTTGGTTGGAGCAAAACGCTCCTCTCCTAGGGAAAGGGGATAATTTGAGGTTGCTGATGCTTTGTGCTCTTCTACAGCGCTGCTTTGCTCATCTGAGCCTCCTTGGAAGCCACATCCAGACAGGGGCAGGGTGCTGCAGGCAGGATGGAGCTCAATCTCAACATCACCAGGGTCTGGATGGCACTTGGTGCTCAGCCAAGGCCTTGGGAAGGAATTGCAGAGCTCTTGGTGTGTCCTTTCTTTTCCTAGAACAGATCAAGAGCTGAATTCTATTCTGCCCTGCAGTCCTCTCTTTTCCTTTCGCCAAGTTTTTCAGCAGGGCTGGGAGAATGGAGCAGAATGCAGCTGAGTGGGACACAGCACCCCATAGGCTTGGAGGAGTCTGCAGGGCGAGGGATCATCAGGTCAGGGCTGCTTCCCTGCATCTTCACATCCTTACATCCCTCATCCTCACATTTCCACATCACTGCTTTCCAGCATCTTCACATCCCTACTGCATCCTTCCTCTTCCCCACCTCTTCCTTTCCCTTCCCTTCCCTTCCCTTCCCTTCCCTTCCCTTCCCTTCCCTTCGTCTTTCCCTTCCCTTCCCAT
>NW_024884955.1:686172-703583 GCF_019232065.1 Centrocercus urophasianus
TGGCAGAAGGATGGTGCCATCCCTGTCCCTGTCCCGGCGCATCCCAGGGGCGAGGGCGGCAGCCGGCTGGAGAGGAGCAGCAGCAGCGTCAGTGGACGGCCAGTCCCCAATTCACACCAGCCCAAAACAATGACGATGACAGTGGCAGAATATAAAGAGATGAAAAATGTGTCTGCGATTTTAACGAGCGGGAAACACCCAGCGTGGGGGACACAGGGGCAGGAGGACAGCGTGTAGAAACCACTGGGTGGGAATGTGGGTCCCATTTGTGCCCTGAGCCTCAACGCAGGGCTGCCCCACTAGCAGGCACCCAGCTCTGATCACACCCGGTCACCTTTCAGCGCCCTTCTCCTTCCTTCTCTGCTATTCCGTTCTACTTTGATTATTATTTTTTAACAGTTTCTTTTTTCATCGTCTTTTAAACCCCGTAAATATTTAATACAAAGGAAACTAAAAAAAAAAAATAATGAAAAACCCAGCGGAACCGTTCTCAAAATAATTTCACAATCCGCACATATCCCCTCGGCAAATTCAATTTGTAGGAAATAAAGAACAAAATGCAGCCATAAAAGGCTTCTCAACAAATCCTAATGCTTTACATGTGTAAGCGCAAGCGCCGTGCCTGCGTGCAGGAGGTGGGTGGAGGTGGACAGAGGGCACCATGGGGTTGTGTGCGAGAAATGGGGGCTCTTTGCAGCCCCTAGAGTGGAGCAGGGGAGCCCATCCCATCCTAGAGTGGATGCAGGGGAGCCCATCCCATGCCCTTGTGCCTTGCAGGGATGCTCGCCAGCTGTCCGTAGTCCCCAGCTCTGGGGTCTGGGCTGTGCGCTGGGGTCCCTGCAGGTCCCCGCTGTGTCCTTTCCCAGTTCACAACCCTGCTTCCCCTCTGCTATTTTCCCCTTTGCTTTAATATACCTGGCACCTTGGGGAGAACATTCCTTTTAAGCCTTCCCGTTTTAATAACTCTGATTCTACGTCTTAATTAGTGACCTGGAAAAGACATCCATTGCTATGCGCCATATGGAGCCGCTACCTCGGGCTGCAGGGGGAGGAGGATTGGTTCCAGCATGGAGTCCCTGGGACCACGGTGGGAGCTGTGGGGTGGAAGCAGAGCTGGGGCCACGGTACGGTCAGCCCATGCTCTGTCTCTTGCTGGGAGTCACGGGCAGAGTGGCTCCATCCCTTTGCTAATGGGGATATTTGGGGTTTTGCACCCAAACTGCCCCCTCCCTGCCCTGCACAGCCCCACCGTTCCCACACCAGGTCATCTCCACCCGGGGGCCACGTGCCACCAGCTCTCTGCAGCATGGGTTGGCCGCACGCTGCTGGCGGGCAGGGTGCTGCCGTCTGCGGCCGCTTTGATGCGGGGTTCCCTCTGTGCTCAGACAGAGCCGGCCCTGCCCGCGGGCCGTGGCTGCATGAAGCAAGGCTGATTGATGGCCTTGTTTTGTTCCTGCAAAGCCCGGCCCAAGCCGTGCACATCCACGGTCCCCCAGGAGCTGGGGAGGGATGGCGACGGCTGCCTGGGCTGTGGGGTGTGGGCTGGGGGTGTCGGGGGGGGGGGGGTTGCTGCCCTCCCAGCAGCTGGGGCGGTGCTGGGAGCACTTTGTGCCTCAGTTTCCCCATCCTTAATGAGCCTGTGGGTGAAACCATCCCGCTCCTCTCAGGTATGCGGAGCATCCCCAGAGCTAAGGCAGACACTGGGAGCACGGGAGCCCCATTTGGGATAATGCTCATTAGCAGTCCAGCAAGATGACCTCCAAAAAATGGAGCTGAGCTCCAGCTGATGAGTCACGGCTGTGCCTGCATGATGCGCTCCTTGCAAGCGAGGTTTGCACCATGGAGCTAACAGGCTTTTCTGGGAAGCACTGGGGCTTTGAGCTTCCTAATTATGTTCAAAGGCTGCTGGCAGCACAGCTCAGACGGGGATTATGCCTGCTAGAAGCACAGCACCAGGCCTTGTTCAGAGGCCTGAAAGTGCTAATTGACTTTAGGTCTCACGTCCTGTTGAGAGCCCGCTCCATGCAGCCCAGTCCCTCCTCCTGCTCCCGCTCTGAACCCGCTGCATGTGGTTTGAATTTCTTCTGCAGAGAAAAACCTCCTTTCTCCTTGCCCTGGTGTCATCTTACCCTGGAATTTGGGGGAAATAGAGAGGAGCTTAAATGTTCACAGAGGGACTGCCTCTCCTCTCCAGGAAACAAAGAGAGGGGTGAAAGTCATCCCACGGGCACCCCCTGCTGATGCCCTGTCCCATCCCATGTTCCTTGGCACAGGGATGTTGGCACCTTCAAGCTGTTCTGCCCATGCCAGCAGGCACTGGGTGGCCAAGCAGAGCACACAGAGGAGAATGCTGGCCGTGCAGCACCACTGGCTCAGCCACAGGAATCCCCTCCTTCAGGATGACAGCAGCCTGCGATGCTGTGGCTGCTGCAGGGAATTGCCCATGGCTCCTTTCTGCCTTCTCCCACTGGATCCTATGCAAAAGGTGGCGTACGTGACACAGCACAGCACGGCACAGCACAGTGAGCCAGCCACCCTGGCTGCCATTCCCAGCATGGAGGGCTCATGGGCTGCAGACGATTGGGAAATCAGTTTCCTCTTCTCCCCGTTACGACACTGCAGTGGGCGCATCCATCGGGAGCTGTGAGGCAGCAGGAAAGTATGAAGGTCAGGGAGGCTGAGGTTTGTGTGACGGAGGTGAGCCCTGCCCGAGGCACCCCTCCACCTGCTCATGCACCACTGCCACACGCACCCCGCTCCTTGGTCACAGAGAGGGGAAAAGGGCTGCACAAAGCCCCTCTTCATTCCAGTGCCACAGGCAGGAGGGCTGCTGCCGCAGATCCGGACAGACAGATTTTATGAATGTTCCCAACATGTTAACTTACCCCGTTCCTATTCCTGTCTTCTATTTTAAAGCTGCACAGTCTTCTGAAAGTTGATCATCTCCGTTGCTCCAGCACCAGCACCACTGTGACGCGCTTGCCTTGCAGCACTAATGAGCCGGCCCTGCGATTCTCATCACCTCATTAAGGATTTGGCTGCCAGTCTCAGCTCTGCTGCCCGCTGCCTCCCACTTTGTTTGCAGGCTGCAGGACTGGTGTTAGGGGAGCCACTTGCATTTGGCCAGTGGTTTTCAGCACCTAAGAGCCACAGCGCGAGCCAGATGCTAGGGCAGGAATGAGCGGACCAGGCAGTGGCAGCAGGGCAACATGGTTTCTGCAAATGCAGCTTCAGTTTAGCAGCAACGAGACACGGGCATGGGCACAGCTGTGGTGAGGGTGGCCTCAGGGCAGGGACACGTGGAGGGGTGTATCCTGCTGGAGGAGCTGCTTGGTCCAACGGGTCTCAGTCCCATGACCACAGCTTCCCAGGACATCCCCAGTCAAAGACCATGAGTGGGGGATGCAGGAGGTGGCTCCAGCAGTCCGTACCCCCTCCTGCTCGTCCCATTATTGTGGTCTAGCACCAAGCCCATGGGGAAGATCCACCAGCCCCTGCTGGTGCCTGCATGGAGCTGGAAGCCCTTTTCATACAAGGAAGGGAAAATAAATGAAGTTGTAATGCAGACGTCAAGGTGTCATGCAGACCCTGCCGGTAGAAGGAGACCCCAGGTTGGTACAAAAATGGGAGAGGGTCGCAGCCCTCAGCCCGATGAAATCTGTCCAACAACATGGAGCCAGAAAGTCACTGCATGGGTAGGGCTGGATTCACCCTGCTCTCCCAGTGCAGCCCAAATACCAGTGTTCCCCAGAGGCACCAAGGCAAAACCATGTGAAGACAAGCAGAAGGATGGATTTGAGTGTATGGAGATGAATGGAAGGATGGATAACAGGTTGGTGAACAGGGATGGAACAAGTTGGATGGAAAGCTTGGTACAAGTCGTGCATGTGTGACTGCTTCCTCTTGTCTCCCCCTGCCCTGGGGCTGGCAGTTTACAGAACTCAGACACCTGCAGCAGAACTGCAGCCAGCCCAGTGAGCAGCTCTGCACAAGTGGGGACAGGATTTAAGGTCAGGTTCCTCAAGAAAAGAGATGCAAACTCTGCCAAGGAAAGGGCATTCAGCTGACACAACTCTTGGTGCTCCCCTCATCCACTGAGAGAAGGGCTGTGCCTGGGAGGGACGTGTGGAGCTGCACCTTGCTGCTGCTGCCTGTCAGGATGAGCCATTGGGCAGCATGGCAGAACTTCCCACTGCTATGAATCATGAGCCTGGCAATGGAAAATCTCCAGCTCCAGTATCTCCTGCTTCTCTCATCAAACCCCAATCGGATAAAGCAGACATTGCTCAAACTGCCCTTCGGAGGGGATCGGCCTGCCCATATGTTGGACAGCCCCGAGCCCCCAGCAGCTGCCCACTCAGGGTACCCATACCCAGATTATGGTGCAGAGTCTGAGTTGGCACCTTTGAGCCCAGCTTCTCAGAGCTTGGGGCAGGGCTCCCGCAGCCTTTCCTGGCTCTTAGGGGCATCGAGGCCTCACAGAATTCATTGTCTTTCGACATTCCCTCTTTTTTTCTTACACATGAGCAAAGCAGCCGTTGGCTGGAGCTGAGTCCCGGATGCCCATGATGAAAGCCTGGCTCAGTGGAAACCAGTGGTCACTTTCCTGCAGATTCCCACCTGGCCTGCACGGCTCTGTCAGATTTCATGCCACGAAAGTCTTCCGTGGAGCAGGACCATTCGCAAGAGGTGCAACATTTCCACAGCCACCAGGGAGATGATTCACAGGAATGGGCAGTGCGGAGCAGCAGGATTGGCTGCGGTCAGTTGTTCAGCTTCAGTGATTTCTTGAGGGGGAAATGGAAAGAGCGGACAGAGCAAGTTAATTAATAGATGCATCATGAAGTCAATATGAATCAGAGTATTCCCAAGGAGCTGGAGATCAGATTGGGAAAGCAGCAAATGATGCCTTTCCCTGGCACAGGGCTCCTTTATCCAGATGCTGCTCCAGCCCCCTGAGTCAAGGACTTGCTGATAACACCGGCTGCAGGCCAGGCCACTCCATGGCTGGGAAACTCAGTGGCGATTTTAACAAGAGCTCATGTGATACAGTCAGGGAAAGCAGACAAAGGAAGCATAGGAATAACCCTGTCAATGGCTCATTGCAGTGTCCTTCAGGTAACGAGGGAAGTGCTCAATTCAGGGGTGCACTTGAACACAGCTGCAGGTTCTTTAGATTTTTATTAACTGGGCAGCCAATGTCGCAACGCTTCTGGTGAGAAAGAGCCCAGGCTTAGGGAGCAGGAGCCGGGCAGCAGGTAGGAACCGGCACACGGACACCAGCGAGCCGTGCCACATGCACGGATGTGAGCTCCCGAGAGGGAGCGGCGATGCAGCCCTACACGCAGAGCTCGCCCCGTGCACGCAGAAGCACCGCACTTCTCACGGAAATGCCCAGTTTCCCAGCCCCAGCGGCGGCCATTTCACCTCAGCCCCCATCCCCCCTCCCAACGCCTCCTCCGGGCGCTGCACAGCAGACGGGAGCCCCCTAGTGAGGGCCGGCTCAGCTCAGCCCAGCTCGGGGACGCGGCTCCGGCCCGGCCCGGCTCTGCGAAGGGGAGGGGAGGGCCCGGCCTGGCCGCGCCTGCTCGGTGCCGAGCGGCCATGGCGGGGTTGGAGCTGCTGTACTGCTCGGCTCAGGCCGGCATCTCCTGCCCGCAGGATGCGTTGGTTTGCGGGATCCACTGGGAGCTGATCCAGCACGGCTACCGCTGCCTCGGCGCCGGAGAGCAGGTACGGGCCGTGCAGCACCGCCGCTAGGCCCCGCTAGGCCGCGCCGATCCTCGGCCTTTCCTAGTGCCGCTCGCCGCCTCCGCGCGGCCCAACCCGGCAGGGACGTGTAGGCACTGCGGGTTGTGCCGGTACCGGCGGGACCTGGAGGTGGTGCTGCTGCGGTGTGTCGTTGGGGGTTCCCGGAAGTGTGGTGCTTTGGGGAGGCTGTTGCTGCGGGGATACAGGTGCTGAGGTGGGGATCGGGAGCCTGGAGCAGTGCTGGGAGATGCCTGCCGGGGGCTGTGGTGGGCTGCAGGATACTGTTTGGGCAGAAAAGCTCCCCGCGACCAGACGGCTCCCTGTGCTCGGGAGCTTTGGGGTGACAGGCAGCAGGGAGCAGCATCTCCTGGTTTGGATCTTGGTTGCCTTGTACTCAGCAGGGGATGGCTGTGTCCCCTCCTGTTCTAGCTGCTAGCAAGCCTTACTGACCTGTCTGCCTTGCTGTAGCCAGGTCCTGATGAAAGGAAGTCAGAGCTGCTGCCCGCTGGCTGGGAAGCCAACAAGGAGGTGTATACACTGCGCTACAAGTCCACAGATGATGCACAGGAACTGCTGCTGAAAGCCATTGCGGTGGAAGACAGCATGATCCTTAATGTCATGGTGAGCACCTGAACTGATTGCTACAGAAATTGGAGTCCTTTCAGATGCAGTGTCTGCTACTGTCCAAAATGTGTGAAAAGCAGTAGAGCCAATTTCTTAAATGTTCTGCTGCTATTTGTTCTGCCTTACACCATCATCTGTCCCTGAGAGATGTGGCCCAGCTGGAAACTAGTCAAACACAGCCACATCTGGCCATGGATACAGTCTTCCTTGCACTCTGGCCCAGTGTCCCTTTATGTGCCACTTTTCCAGCTGAGGGTGTATTTTCACATCACTTCCCAACAAGCATATGGCTAGGACGTTTTTGCTCCATGTCACTTCTTCCTGACTCTGGCTGTCATGGGATTTTGGTCTTTCACCTTCACAGCCTGGGCTGGGGGAAATGAGCAGGGAGAGTTTTGCTGCATGTTGTGGTGTTTTGGTTTTTTTTGCTGCTGGGGATTTGGACACTGCACAGAGACATGGACAAGAAGCATGCAAGCTTGTTCTTCATGTCCTGATCTCCCTACCAGTGGCTCTGCTTGCTCCCTCCCTCAGTCCTAGCTCTGCATGGCTGCTAACACCATGCTTCTCCTGTCTTTACTAGGATCGTCATTCTCAGAAGGTGGCAGATGTGACCTTGGCAGTGGCTGACTACATCAACCCAGAGCACCTGAATGATTTCCACAAGTAATCTCAGTTCTCTGACATTTTCTGCAGGAGAAAAAGTCTCACCAGCGTGGGGAGGGGGCCGTATGGGATCAGAGATGAGGTTAGGAGGAGCCTGGAGGACTCCTCTCTCCAGTGCAAATCCAGGGTGCCAGCTGGGTACATGATTTGTGCCAGAGATGCCAAAAGAATGTACATCCTCTCACTACCCCATCCAGCACCTTTGTGCCTGAGTGCCATAGTCTGTCTGTCCCACCAGCTTGCCTCTCATCCCTGCAGAGTCTACAAGAACATGGAGGAGTTGAGGACAAGGATTGCTTCAGGTATCATCGGTCCTCTGGGGGTCCCCACAGAAAAGGTCAAGAAGGAGTCCCAGGCAGAGAAGAAAGATCCTGTCTCGCCCCAGGATTATAACCCTCTTGGGATCCCACCCCGGCACCCTGCAGGCACAAGAGCACCGTCATGGTGAGTGAGCAGCGGGTGTCCACTGAAGGTCCTGGCACAAACTTTATCCCTGGTCCCATCTTGCACAGATGGAATGGGGAGTGAAGGGGATCGAAATCCTCCCCACTTGTTCTCAGGCTCACTGACTGCCAGCTTTTCATTGATTTAGGCTGTTTGCTGAGGGATGGGATGATGAGTTCAGGAGCTAGTTTTGCCCTACTTTGGAAAGATGTGGGGTGGAAGGAGGGAAGCCCTGCTCTGTACTGCTTGAGGGACCATCAGGGCTTGGGGGCTGGTGGAGCAGAAACAGCAGGGGCAAGGACAGTGCTGTTGTATGTGGCAGGTTCTTCCCTCTGTTCCCCCACAAGCCTTTGGCTGGAAGTCAGATACACTGTGGTGGCTCTGCTGTGGCTGCTGCCTTACATGTCACCTCCTGTTTCTTTAGCCCCACTGCTGTCTGCTTGAGCTTAGGTTGCAAGATACTCCTTCCAGGAGTGCAAGGACAGTCGTTGTGTTGTTGGCTGGAAACTGCATGAAATCAGCCCTGCAGTGAAAGTCTTGTTCACTGTGCTGTTTCAGGCCCTCTCCTTTGAACCCCTTCGCTGTTGGTGGGCAGGACCTGGACCCTTTGGGGTGAGTATGGCATGGGGAGGTGGTGCTTTGCATGTCCTGGGAGCATCCCCAGCTCTGCCCTTCACTGAGAGACCTTCCCTGAAAACAGCTGTCGTCGGCTCAGGCATTGAGCAAAGTGTGTCTGAGTGCGGGTGGCAGTGGAACAGTTCCTCATTACAAATTGCAAAGGAGCAATTGACAGTTGCTAAACCTCAATATGGTTCTAATATCGTAATAAGATCCCGTCGCTTGCTTAGATGATAGGTTGCAATCTGCGTCTGTTTAATAATCAGCCTGTATTCATTTAACATGCACTAATTCCTTCAGTAAATCAAAGCTGAATACATCGTTAAGTGAATGTAAGTCTCTAATTTAAAATGGTACCAGCTGCTGCATTTGCAGCCCAGCAGTCTGGAGAGGGAGAGGCTTAAAGTTGAGTCCACAGATGCCCGAGTCCTGATTGTGAGCCTCCAGGCTTTTTGGGGCACTCGAGCAGGGATGCTGGAGAAGGCCTGAGTGGAAGCCAGGCAGTTTGGGGGACTGCTCTTCCCAATTGCATGTCTGGATTTTTCGGTTTGGTTGGGCAAGAAGGACCTGTCATCTGCCATTCCAGATAAAAGCACATCTTCAGACACAAAACAGTCCTTGGAGTTGTTGCAAAGCGCCTTGCAGCTCAGGGGAAGTCCTCTTTAGAACAGCTCTCCTGTGGGGATCGCATTTTTTCCCTCTTGCAAGACTTGATTCTCTGTGAGTTTGGCCAGCTAGAAATGTCCTGCCCTGCGGGAAGGAGAAGGCTGGGTGACTGGAAGGAAACCTGATAGCATGAGGAAAAGGGGTTCAGTTGTGGGGGGGACCCTGTTTCTCCCACTGCCTCCAGCTCTTCATTGGCAGTTTCTCTGCAGATGACACAGAAATGATTGTAAGTGATAGCAGATTTGTGTGCTGACACCTGCCAGCACTGGGGCTGGAGACCCAGACTTCCAGGCATATGCTCATGGGGCCTGGCTGTCCTGGGGCGCCGTGGGCAGCCAGCCTGGAGTAATGGAACTCATTAGTGCAGTTGTTAATGACTTGTATGATGGCAGCGAGATGGCAGCCAGAGACTCCAGCTGAGTTTGCAGAAAGCCGACTATGAGGAATGGCACTTGCAGCGTGGAGCAGCTGTGAGGAGCCGCCACGGTCAGCAGATGACTTCCAGGCAGTGCTTTGGAAAGGTTTGCAGGGTCTGCAGGCTCTTACAACACTGTGCTCCCATAGGGCAGCAGGGATGGGGCTACGAGTGGCAGTGATGACCAGCAGGTCCAATGCACGGTCAGCAGCCCGCTGGGGACTTAGCAGCCACGGTTTGTGTTCTGCCTGGATCCTTGCAGGAACTTGAGGGAAGAAAGAAGCTGCTGCTGTTGCTTCCTTCTGCATATCCCCAGCTAGAATAAGAGGTTGCAGATATGGTGGTGCCTTGGATCTGGATGTTTGCTCATGCCCTGCATTAGGTGTGTGTGCTGCAGCCATAAGACTCCCATCTCAGTGTAATGTTAAGCTACAGCTTACACCCTGCGCTGAGCACGTGTTGTGCTGCAGCATGGGGAAGTGCAGGAGGAGCACATTGCTTTTCTGTGCCAATCTCATCTCATTTGCTGCCTTTCCTCTCCCCAGAGGTCGGAGTGGTGGAATGATCGTTGATCCTCTCCGGTCTGGGTTCCCACAGCCTGGCATTGACCCATCAGCAGGTCTCCCCGGCCGCCTTCCCCCAGGAGCAGTTCCACCAGGAGCCAGATTTGATCCCTTTGGCCCCTTAGGGGCTGGTAGGGCCGGGTAGGTGTTTGGTCATGCCCGAGCAGCCACTGCAGCAAGGATCACAGCATGCTGCCAGTCTGCCTCTGCTCTGCTGCTCCTTCCAGGGTTGTGCTCTCGTTCTGGATTTGACTTTGTTCTAAATTCCTTTCTAGGCCAGATCCCGACCACCTCCCACCTCCGGGCTATGATGACATGTTCATGTGAGGAGTCACCGAGTGGTTTCTCAGCTAGCTGCAGCCGGAGCAGTTTCCTGGAGTGAGGAGCACTTTCCCCTCTTCATTCCCTTCTTTGGTGGACTTCAATCTTTTCAACAGTGATTTTCTTCTCCCTGCTCGGGGCTGCGCTCCTGTGTTTCAGACTGGCTATAAAGGTTTCCATATGCACAGAACAAAAGAGGAAGCAGTAGGTTCATTTCTTTCTCTGCTCCTCCAAGGGTAGCTGGCCATGGGTACGCAGCAGACATGGGCCTGCCTTGTGCCAGAGCAGTGTCAGGAGCAGCGTGGTGTGCTGAGAGCAGCCCTGGGCTTTGAGGTTTCTCCTCTCCTTCTCCAGGGTGGCATAGCTTTTGCTGCTGGGATTATGCATACAGTCAGTGGTAAGGAGGGAGCTGGCTTCTTGCCACTCCTGTGCTGGGGAGCTGCGATAGCCTCGCTGAAAGCTTCAGCTGGAGAAGGCTTCCCATGCATGGTGGTTTCTCTCTTGCTCTTTATCCAAAGAGTGCTGATCAGTACGGAGGGCTAAAGCCCATCTCATAGGGTCTTTGTGGGCAGACCCCCAGTAGAGGCTCAGGTGGGCTTCTGCATGGGCATGCGCACTGAATGTGAAGGGCTCCAACAGCAAAGCCTTTAACATGCATGAAAAGAGACATACAGTGAAT
Source organism: Centrocercus urophasianus (assembly GCF_019232065.1). Classification (NCBI taxonomy): domain Eukaryota; kingdom Metazoa; phylum Chordata; class Aves; order Galliformes; family Phasianidae; genus Centrocercus; species Centrocercus urophasianus. The sequence continues at coordinate 696,920 of NW_024884955.1, forward strand.
TCCTGGCATTATCTGGCCCCCTGTAGCCATGCTGTCCTTCATTCCTGGGGATGTGTGCCAAACCCACAGGCAGTGTGGAGAGCTGCCTGTTGGGCACCGTGTTGGTTGGGGTGGAACAGGAGGCTTGGGTGCCTACCTGAACTCTGGGTCCAGCACAGTCTCTCTGTGCCTGGTGGAGCTGAAGGATTTAGGGCTTTGCTTTGCAGCAGGTTTATAGGAACATGTTTCACTGCTGTCAGTCCTATGGCATGAGACATGAGACCTGTGTGGCTCTGCCCAGCTGGACTCTGTTGCCATCACCAAACAGCTTGTGGAGGAAGGACAAGACCTGCATGAGTCATAGGATTCTCAGCTCTTTCTGGAACCCCATCCCTTTCCTGCAGCTCCCCCTGTGTCAGATAATTTTGGGGCTGGAGCCCCCCAGGAGTTCAATACTGTATTTTCTTGTCATGATTTGATTTATTGGAAAGATGTTCATGAGTTTGAAATAAAAATCTGACAACAGTGTTGTGTTGGCAGTTGTTGGGGGTGACCCCCCCGCCCCAGTTGGCCTCCTCATCTCCCCCCACAAGAAGAGGAGCCCCAAAGCTGCACTTAGGAGCTCTGTTCTGTCTGTGCTTGCCTTATGTGGGGTGGTGGGTTCGAGTTGGGAGCCTGCTTTGTTCTTTCCCTTCTTTCCTAGCAGCAGTGCTTTTCTGAGATGATGAGACTGTATTAAGAAAATTAAATGGAGAATGGCCCAGCCCTTGTTTGGCTGTGCTTCTGGTGGTAATTGGCTCTCCAGGGCACTGAACACCGTTGTTACACTGCATGCAGCTGCATAGGCATAAATAAAGAAGGGGAAGTGCTCCCCTCTCTCCCTTTTCCCCTAAGGCTTTTCCTTTTAAACCCCCTTTTGCCTACAAACACGGCTGATAACAGCTGAGTTGCAGCGTGTGGAACCTCAGACTGTGTGCATGTAGGAGGGGGAGGACTGGCCATAGAAATTTGGCTGAACTGGAGCAAGGTGAGGCTCTTGCTGTGTCCCTGCTGTTCTCCCAGCTCCTGGGCAGCCCCGACCTTGCTGTGTGAGGTTGAGATGCACAGTGCTGCAGGGAGAGGAAGCGGTTCTGCCTTATCAGAGAGGCTCTCTGCGGGAGACAGCTGCTTTCTGCTGCCTGCATTAATCATGTGCTGCAACCTTTCAGGAGGGAGAAACCCAGCCTGCTTTGATGGGGCTAATTAAAACGATCCAGCGCCGGGAGAGGCTGTGTCGGGTCTTGATAAACAATCTTTTGTCTGCAGCTCTTAACCCCAGTGGGTTTGCAGTGCCTTGCAGCTTGGGGGAGCAGGTGGGAGAGGAGGGGATGGAAAAGAGGAAGAGCACCCTGCATGGAGCTGGGGTGGCTGTGGGCTCGTGGCTGAGCCTTGGGGCTGCTGTGGTCTCTGTGCTCAGAGAGCAGAGGTGCGGGAAGATGTGGATCCTGCACCAAGCATGGCCAGCAATACCAGCACTAACATGAGTGACTGAGGCTGTTAGCATGCAAGGGAGCACAGCAGTTGGTGCATCTTGAGCTCATTTTATGGGGACTTGTAAAGAGTGGTTGGGACTGGAGCGTGTGACCCTGGCACAGGCACAGCCCTCGCTCCTCCCGCAGTGCCAAGGAGGTGCTTCCACATCGCAGTTGAAGAGAGGCACTGGATTATTGGCAATGGCTCGACGTCCCTGGAGAGTCCTTCAGGCCATCTGCCAGCCCGCCCAGCCAACAGCACCTGCCTCTCATGCTCCCCATGGCAGAGCCCTCGTTCTGCTAATTACCCTGCAGACGACGCTCCGAGCCAGGATTCTGCACGGCCTGTGGATGGTGCAAGGGAAGAACCATGGATATTGCACAGATGGGAAAACAAAGCAGCCTCTGTTGTAGAGGAGTGAGGGAAGTGTATGGGGCTGTTCCCTCCCGCACAGAGACGCTCCAGGACCCTGAAGATGGGTGCTTAAGAGCTCTGCGCTGAGCCAGCTTCTCCATTGGAAGCTGGAGATGTGCAGAAATGCAAGGTGCTCTCCAGTGGGATGGGTTTCACTGTGCCTCCAGGGCCACAGGGACTTTTCTAGGGCTATCCCAAAGCTGCCCCAACCCACCCGTTAGCAGCTGCAGAGCCCAGGGTGTGACACTGTGGGGCTGAGGCCTCATCCTGCCCACACTGCCCTGCCCCAGCCCACCTTGCTAGGGCAGATTTGTCTCACCACCTGGTCATGTTTTGGGTTGCTTCCTAAATAAATCATCGCTTTGGCTCGATGTTTTCAGCCTGCTGCACTGCTCTCCTCTGGTCCCACTGCTGCTCCTGTGCAAAATCATTCTCCAGTCCTACAGATCTCAGTGGGGAGCCTCTTTAATGGCATTCCTTCCTCAACACACTTCATTCACCTTAAATATTTATATTTCAATCCAGAGGATTCTCCCCCACTCCTCCAGGCCCTCCTTAAGGGACAGCACAGCAATCTGCTGGCACAGCAATAACAGCCTCCTTCCATTAACACCCCTCCAACAGCCCCACACTAACACAAAGGAGAATTTCTTGCGCCCATATAATGCAGGTGTTCAGCAGATGCAGCCTCCCAGCAACCTGTGTGAGGCCACATGAGGATTCCAGGATCCAATACTAAACACAGAGCAAGGCAGGTGATACAGGGGTGGGCAGAGGGACGTGTGGCCCTTCACAGCACTGCTCGGAATGGACACCGTTGTGCAGAATGGGGATGGTGGCACGGGCTGCAGGCTGTCCCCAGCCAGGGGAGGGGTGGGAACACCAAAGGATGCTATGGGAGCCCTGGAACAAGATCTGGCCCCAGCAACTGTACCACATGTAAACAACCTTCCCCATGTGTTGGGCTGTCTGGAGAGATTTGTCTCCGCACATTTGAAGCAAGGAATTTATGGGACGGATTAAAAACTGGTGGCAGTTTGTGACAAATACCAGCTTTCGTGGGGCTGCGTTTTCCTATGGGACAATTCCTTGCCTTTCTCAGCATCCTGCGCAGACCGATTTTTTCTCTCCACAGAACGTTGTGCTTTAATGATGCTTCATGTTTAATTCCCGAGATGCAATGTTACCTTCGAGCTGCAGACAATGGCTCTTGTGAGCAGCACAAAGGCACCCCAGTGGGGCAGAGCTGCTTCTCTAAAACAGGAAAAGAAGGAGCACGCTGTGCACGGCAAGTTATCCTCTCTCCTCCAGACAGAGCACCCTGGTTTCTGAGGCCGTTGTGGGGCTGCTGGTGGGATGCTAGGCACGGGGGGGTGTCCCAGCCTTCATCCCGCTCTGGTGGGATGTGAAGGCTGCAGGTCAGGAGGAGGTGGCCCCGTGGATGGCGGTCACATTGAGGTCCCCTTCTCTTCTGCTACGCCACAGAGTTTTACAAGAAACTATTGCTACGAAAGATTGCTGATGGCAGAAAATCAGATGCTACATCCCAAAGAGGAGCTCGGCCTCGCGTCCAGCCCGGCACAGGGCACAGAAATCCCACGGGCGTCTCACAATGCCGTCACCCCGTTGCTGGTGGAAGGCGGTCCCGGTGCTGCGGGATGGGACGCCGACCGGGAGAGGCGGGGAAGGTGTCCGATGGCGAAGCCTCCCCGATGGCATCGGTGTTGCGGTGTGGCGAGTGTGCGGGGCTACGATCCGGACCCCTCGGGGTGCCGCTGGGGCGGGGGGCTCAGCTGGCTCTCCAGCAGCGCCCGGGACCCCTCGGCCGACATCCGCCGCAGCCGCAGCCGCACGGAGCCGTAGTTGCTCCCGGCACGGCGGGCGGCGCGGGCCCGGCGGCGGGCGGCGGCGGCGGCCAGCAGGAGGGCGGCGAGCAGCAGCCCTCCCAGGGCCAGCAGGGCCAGCCCGGCCACCGTGCACCGGTCGAGGCGGGCGCGGAGCCGCGCCGCCCTCTCTTCCAGCCGCTCCATCTGCCGCGCCGGTACGCTCGGGTCGGGACGCGCCGCCCGCGGCACGGCCCCCGCCAGGACCACCAGCGCTGCCCCGCTTAGCGCGCAGCCCAGCGCCAGCGCCAGCCCCGGGCCCGGAGCCGGGCCGAGCCCCCCAGGGCCGCCGCCGTCCGCCGCCGCTTCGCCCGGGCTCCGCAGCTCCGCCGCCCGCGGGGACGCCATGGAGCCGCCGCCCTGCGAGGAGAGAGGTGAGCGGCGGAGGGGCTGCATCCCCCGCACCGCCTGCCCCAGCCGGGATGCACCCCCTCCTGTCACCCCCAAACCCGGCCTCCGGAGCAAGCTGCTCCCGCCCTATCTCCCGAACCCCAAGGACCCGCGTCTCCAAACCGGGCTGCTCCCTCCCTGCCCCCATCAGGCCGAACCTCCTCAGCCCCCGGGACCCACATCCCGAACCGGGCTTTATCCCGCGTTCCCCCGCAGGGTTGTTCCGCCCCCCCTTCCTCCTTGGCCCCCCTCCCTCGCTCCCTCCCTCCCAACCTACCCAGGGAACCCTTGACACCCCCCGGGCTGCCTTCCCCGATTCGGGCTGTCCACCCCGCTCCACATCCCGGACCTGCCGTCCCCTCCTTTCCCCCGGTTCCCTTCCCGCACCGAGCCGCCTCTCCCCCCGCTCCCCGCACCTAGCTGCGCTCCCTCTTCCTCGGTCCCAGCCGCCTCCCCGGTCCCGCCCCGCCGCTGCCCGCACCGAGCTGCCCCCCCCCGGCCGCCTACCCCCGCCGGCTCCCCGGTGCCGGTGCAGCCGCGGCGGAGGGTGGGGAGGGCGGTGGGACCCCGCGGTGCTCCCGGCGATGCACGCACACACGTGCACACGTAGCGGCGACTGCCCCGGGGGTACACACGTGCACACACGTATGCATACACACACACACACACACACACACACGGTTGCACACCGGCACCGCCCGTGCAGCGCACCTGCAGAGGAGGGATCCCGAGGTGGGGAGTTTGCAGATGGAGGGGGCTAAGCAGCACTGCAAAAAGCACGGAATGTGCCCAGGGGATGTCCATATTGGGTGCCAGCCATGCACCCCCAGCCAGCCCCACTGGGGCCATAGGACAACACCAGGCTGCGGTCTGCAGCACAGAGATCCCCAGCACCGCATCATTTATTTCCCTTTTCTCACTGCCTCCGGCTGCACGCGCTCTGCTTTTCTTTGACCTGAAACTGGACCCAGGCCCGAGCCCCAGCAGTGACCTGCTGGCAGGAGCGTGCTTTGAGCCGTGTCGTTAATGAGACGTGTGCTATTCCTGCCTTTGGAGTGCTGCCTGGAGATGGTGGTGCGGATGTAAATCCCTACTGATAGCGGGTGGGCTGCTGAAAGCTGCCGGGAAGATCTGTCCGTCACACTGCCATTCCCTTCAGCACGTTCCCATGCCTCAAACACCTTCACAAGCTCACATACGACAGCGTGAGATGATGCTCAGATGCTGCTGCCGGCACCAGGTGGGCTCATATGCCCATTCCCTACACCCTGAGCCCCCCATGAAACAAATCCCGCAGCCACTCTTGGCTCCATGCAACCCACAGCACTAGGGCAATGTCCTTCACGATGACACCAACAGCATCTTTCTACCACCATGACATCAACAGGGACTTTCTGTGAAGTCTCTGCGAAATTCAGTCAAAACCACAAAGGTTCTAAGAGGGTGCATGGGGGTGCAGAAATAAAGGGGTGCACGTGGATTTCTGTGCAGCTGAAGGCTGTTGCACATCCAGGTGCTGGTGAGGGCTGCTCGGCTCTGGCCCTGCTGCTCAGCGGGGCAGTGACAGCTGACAACTTCATCCTTCCCCTCAACACCTTCTGCATTAAACAAATGGTGGTTAAAATTAGCCTCTGGATCATTTTGTAGCCGTTTCCTTCCATGTTTTATTTTTATTTTCTTCCACGTGCCTTAGGAAGGCTTTCTGCCTGGATTAATTCGTTTCATTTGGCTGATGCTGACCTGCTCCTCCCGAAGCGGGTCTGGGGGTCACCTGCCTCTTTTGCTGCCTTGTGGATGCACACCACTCTATTATGTTTTGTTCACAGTGAGGGATGTGTGTGCTGTGTGCCTGTGACCGCCCTCCCAGCTCCTCTCCTGCGCTGTGTCAGAAGGCAGAGTCTTCCCAGCACAGCATCCCTGGGGATGCATCCAGAACTGGGCTGAGAAAAGAACAGGACTTAAAATAAATGTAAGTGCATCCTGACACGTTAACCACATTTAGAGAGGTTTCAGTGCCAACCCACTCGGCGCTCAGATACAAGTAGGTCACAGGACGCAGATTGTCCCGAATCAGCAGGAAAGGATGGATGTGGAGCAGGCGGGCAGGAGGGAGAGGGGATGGGAGGAGAGCTCTGCGCTCTGCTGCCACTGCCACTCGTATTTCCTTGGGGGGAACAGAAATGATGATGGTTTGCTCCTGAGCTCTGCATTTTGGGGCAACTGGCTCCCATAGTGATGAGGCACCGGAATGCGCATGGTCTGTGTGCAGAGCTGCTGTGATCCCATGGTTAGATGGGGCAGCAGCCATCAGGAGGACATGACAGATGGATGAGGGAGATGGGATGTGAGAGGGGGTCCTGCACCTTGCTGTGCTGCTCCGCTGCATTCACAGGATGGGTGCTGAGGGATTGGGATGTGCAGCCCCGAACCTACAGCCCCAAGTCCTGCACTGGGCTGATGGGATTGGGATGTGCTGCCCCAAACCT